>NW_023330520.1:87746-130109 GCF_011100685.1 Canis lupus familiaris
GTCTTGGTATCGATCTGATCATCTTGCTGAGGTAGTGTTTGTCAGGTTTCTCCGTAGTAAACTGATTCTTTATTATTATTATTAATTTTTATTATTACTATTATATTATCAATATTATTTTAACTTTTTCATATTATATTTTGTAGAAGGAAGTTACTATGTGTATTCCACACTTAAGAGTGGGAAGCTATGCTCATGAACTTGACGGTGCAATGTCTGCACAAATTGTTTAAAATTCTTCTGCATGGGAGATTTCTCTTCCTTGTGGGTTTGTTTGTTTCTTTTTCAAAGATGTTTTTTATTATTTGAGAGAGAGAGGAGAGAAAAACATGAGCGAGAGGGCAGAGGAGAGGGAGAAGCAGGTTCCCTGCTGAACAGGAGCCTGACTTGGGACCTGGATCATATCATGATCTGAGCCTAACGCAGAAGCTTAACTAACTGAGCCACACAGGTGCCACTCTTTTCTTTCTTTCTTTCTTTCTTTCTTTCTTTCTTTCTTTCTTCTTTCTTCTTTCTTTCTTCTTTCTTTCTTCTTTCTTTCTTTCTTTCTTTTTTCTTTCTTTCTTTCTTTTCTTTCTTATAATAATTTTATTTTTTTATTGGTGTTCAATTTGCCAACCTACAGAAAAACACCCAGTGCTCATCCCATCAAGTGCCCCCTTCAGTGCCCATCACACAATCACCACCACCGTCCGCCCCTCCCCTTCCATCACCCTTAGTTTGTTTCCCTGAGTTAGGAGTCTTTATGTTCTGTCTCCATTTCTGATATTTCCCACACATTTCTTCTCCCTTACCTTATATTCCCTTTCTCTATTATCTATATTCTCCAAGTGAATGAGAACATACAATGTTTGTCCTTCTCCGATTGAGTTACTTCACTCAGCATAATACCTTCCAGTTCCATCCACGTTGAAGCAAACGGTGGGTATTTGTCGTTTCTAATGTCTGAGCAAGGCCTACCTTTTCTCTCCCTTCATATTCTGAGTCTCCTATGACATGAATGTTATTGTTTTTAAGTGGTTGACTTCCCTACTTCTGTGTCTGTGGTCCCGAACCTTCCTTGTTTTTAAGGCTTCCACTTGGGACTGCATCTCAGTTATAGCATTTTTAACATTGGCCTGACTAGATTTTAGTTCTTTTATTTCTACAGGAAGGGATTCTCTAATTTTCTTCTGTGCTTAGTTTTTATTCTATTGTTGGGCTTTCTGTGTCCTGACAATGAGCACTCAGGACGGAAATGATGGACGTGACTCCCTTCTCAGGAGCATCACAGAGAATAAATAATGAGACTGAGCCAAAGGAGCACAAGACTTGTGCACTGAGCCATACCAGGCTCTGGGAGGCCCCCTGGGCTCTTGGGTGGGAGCCTCATCTTGTGAAAATGTCCGCAGTTCCTGAAGCCACCCTCTATTTCAATGTCATTCCTGTCAAATCATGGTGGCAGATCCTATAAATAGGAAAAAAAACCCTGTAACATCCCTCCGCCCCCACAAATGACCCCGGACAGCAAATCAGTATGGAGAAGCAGGAGAGACCGGGATGCAGCACTTTCTTATTTCAAAGATGTCACAGAGACACAGGATAAAGCAGTGTGGTTCTCGGGCCCCTGGCTGGCTCCGTTGGTTAAGCATCCGACTCCTGACCTCACCTCCTGTCCTGATCTAAGGGGTCGTGAGTTCTAGCCCAGGGCTGGGCCATGGACGAGGCATGGGGCCTATTTAGACAAACCACACCCACGGTGGGTGGTCTCGGTATAAGCTGAATGAGCAAAACTGAGAGAAGGAAATGTGCTCTGATACAAATGATTTTTTAACTTAATTTAATTAAATTAATTAAGTAATGTATAGTGTATTATACTTTCAGAGGAAGAATTCAGGGATTCACCAGTTGGAGATAACAGCAGTGCACGTGACATAATGTGCCATCCTTCATGCCAGTCCCCTGTTATCCCCAACCTCCAGCGGCCCTCAGTTTGTTTCCTATCATTAAGAGTCTGTATTTCCTGCATCTGTTTTTATCATATTTGTTTTTCCTTCCCTTTACAGTTGTTATCTGCTTTGCTTCTTTAATTCCACCTATGAATGACCACACACGGTCATTCTCTTTCCCGACTGATTTATTTCACTTAACATGATCCCTCTAGTTCTATCCACGTCATTGCAAATAGCAAGATTTCCTTCTCTTTGATATCTGAATACCATTCCTCTCTCTATGACCGTCATCTATCTCCCATCCTCTTTATCCATCATCTGCCCGAGGGCACCAAGCCTCCTCCCACAGTGTGGCTACTGTGGACCCGGCTGCTGTGGAAATTGGGGGGCAGTTGTCTCGAGTCTCACTGCATCTGTATCTTCGGAGTGAGCTACAGGCTGTTCACCTGCTGGTCGCAGGGTGGCTCTATTTGTCACTTCCTGAGGAGCCTTCACACTGTCCAGGGCGGCTGCACTAGCCCGCAGTCCCACCCACAATGGAAGAGGGTTGAGTGAGTTTTGCAGGACGTGGTAAAAGTCTGGTCCATATTTCATTTCGTGTCCTGTGGGCTCCAATTCCTTGTTCTTAAGTATTTCTGGGGAAACTGGGTGTTGGGCTCCATTTCAGTGAGATGTTTCTGAAGCTAACAGGCCACAGCTGGAGCCTGGATGAGGCAGGTGTGGCCTCTGGAGCACCCGACTCCTCCTGCATGGCCTCCTACAGCACCTGAGCGTCCCGCAGGGGGCACCCGAGCCCAGGCCCCACCCAGGGGTGCGCATGCGCAGTAGCCTCCTCTGCCTTCACTAACAGGAGCCAGCCTGTGTTGGGGAGGCCTGAGGAGGACATGGGGACGTGTGTCCACGCTGATGAATCACAGCCTCCTCAGGACCTTGGAAGTCTCAGGGAGAAATTGGGCCGCGTTCATGCTGACAGGATCCCTTGTCTCCTCAGGACCAGAAGTGAGGTTCAGGAAGATGTGGGCCCGCATCCACACTGCCAGGAGCCCTGGGCTGCCTCAGGTCCCGCGGGGAGGCTTCAGGAAATTGTGGGCCCGCATCTACGCTGACAGGAGCCCCTGAGCTGCCTCAGGACCTGTGGGGACATTTCAGGAAGATGTGGGCACCGCTTCCACTCTGGCAGGAGCTCCCGGCCCCCTCAGGATATAAGTTGAGGCTTCTGGAAGCTGGGTGCTGCATTCACGGTGACAGGACCCCCATCCTCCTCAGGACCTGCACTTTGGCTTTGGGACGTATGGGAATGTGTCTATGCTGACAGGAGCCCACAGCCTCCTCAGGACTCGCGGTGAGTTTTCTGGGGGACGTGGGGCCATGCCCAAGCTGACAGGAGCCCCCGGCCTCCTGAGGACCTGCTGTGAGGGTTCCAGAGGATATGAGGCATAGTCCACAGTGATAGGAGACCCGGTGTCCTCAGGACCTGCTGACTATGACTCAGGAACATGTGGGGCCACGTCCGCACTCACTGAGCCTGGATTACTCAGGACCCCGTGGAGGACTCTGGAGGTGCCATTGGGGGCCACGTCCACATCAGAAGGGACTACTCACAACCATAGGGTAAGTGAATGTGTAGAATAAATGGTAGGGTCAGGGGAGCAGAGGCAGTTGGTGGTTAGGCTTAGGTTAGATGTTAGGAGTTATGATTATGCTTATGGTTACAGATTAGAGGTTAGGTGAGGCATAAGTGTAAGGGTCAGTAGTTAAGAGTTAGGATGGGGGTTAGGGTTAGGGACAGGATTAGGGTTAGGGTTAGGGTTTAGGCTCTAGGGATTAGGGCAGGAGGTTTGGAGTTGGGGATAGGGTTATGGTTAGAGTTAGGGTTGGGCTTAGGTTTGCATTTAGGGTTAGGGGTTAGGGTGTGAGTTAGGGTTAGGGTTAAGGGTTAGGGGTTAGAGTTGAAGAAGGGCTAGGTTTAGGGTTAGGGCGAGGGTTAGGGTTAGGATAGGGATTAGGGCTAGGGTTAGCGTTAGTGTTTGGTTAGGGGTTAGGTTTAGGATCAGGTCAGGGTACGGATTTGAAAAGGGTAAGAGATATGGTTAGGGAGTGGGTTAGAGGTTAGTTTTAGGGTACGGGTTAGGGTACAGTTTGGAGTATGGGATAGGATTCGTATTAGAGGGTTAGGGTTAGGGTACTGGTTAAGGTTAGGAATAGTATTTGAGTACATTAAGTTAAGGTTAGGGTTAGAGGGTAGGGTTAGGGTTAAATTTAAGGTAGGGTTCAGGCTTAAGGGTTTAGAATAGGTTTAGGAGTTAGGGTGAGGGTTGGCAGGAAGGTTCAGTGAATGTGTTTCGGTCTTGTGGTTTGTGTTTGGTTTTCCTTTAGTGATGGATCTTGTTTAAGGTAGGTTAATATTAGGATTAAGTGTAGGGTTAGGGTTATGTCTGTGTATGGTTAGAGTTTGGGTCTTGGTATGTGCCTGCACTGGGACTCCAGCATCTTGGGCAGTTTAGTTTTATGCACTCTATTTAGGTTTTGGGTTCAAAGATAGCCTGACTCCAGCAAGTCAGTGGCCTCCCCAGAGAATCAAAATACAGGCTTCTGCTGGGGTCAGAAAAGACATGGCAGGCTTCTCCCGAGCTGAGTTAAGGAGGGGATTTGTGGCTCTAAATACTCTTTATTTGGATTTTCAGTTGCCTTTCTGATTTTATCTCTTGTGCGCACATGTTTAATCAATCCTACCAATTATCATTTTAAAGTTTTACTTGAATTCCTGTTTGTAAACACAGTATGATATAGTTTCAGGTTTACCACATAGTGATTCAGTCCTTGGATACAATGCCTGGTACTGGTCACAGGTGCCCTCCAGTATCCCCATCCCCTGATTCCCCATTCCCTCACCTTCCTCTGGTGTTGATTAGTTTATTCACTGTGGTTAAGAGTGTGTATCTTGGTTTGCTTCTCTCATCCCCCCTCTGCCCCTTTGCCAGTTTGTTTGGTTTTTTAAAATTCACATGTGAATGCCATTGTATGGTATTTGGTATCTGTCTTCTCTGACTGACTGAGTTCATTTAGCATAAGTCCTTTCCACTTCTCCCACGTCATTTTAAATGGCTTCATTTCATCTCTTCTGATGACCCAGTGATGTCACAGTGTGTATATTTACCACATTGTCTCTGCCCATTCTTCTGTCGATGGACATCTGGGCTGTATCCACAGACTGACATTTGTTGATAACGCTGCTACAAACACTGGGCTGCGTGTCCCTCTTCCAATCTACTAAACTACTTTTCTATCCTCGTGGTAAATACCTAGCTGTGCAATTTTGGAATCATAGGTTAGCTCTATTTTTAACTTCTTTTATTTTATTTTTTATGATAGTCACAGAGAGAGAGGGTAGAGACAGAGGCAGAGGGAGAAGCTGGCTCCATGCACCAGGAGTCCGAAGTATGATTCAAACCTGGGTCTCCAGGATTGCGCCATGGGCCAAAGGCAGGTGCCAAACCACTGCGCCACCCAGGGATCCCCTATTTTTAAAATTTCGAGGACCCTCCACACTGTTTTCCACAGTGGTTGTACATTTTCGCATGCCCACCAGGAGTGTAAGGGGGCTCCCCCTTCTCCATAGCCTCACCAACACCTGTTGTTTCTTGTGTTGTTAATTTTAGCCATTCTGATGGCTGTCAGGTGACATCTCATTGTGGTTTGCATTTCCCTGATGATGGGTGATGCTGAGTGCCTCTCCGTGTGTCTGGTGGCCATCTGGATGTCTTCTCAGAGACAAAGTCTATTCATCTCTTCTGCCCATCTGTAGTTGGATAATTTGTGTTTAGGATGCTGAGATTTATAATTGCTTTATGTATTTTGCATGCTAACTCTTTATTGGACGGGTTGTTTACAAATATCTCCTCTCATTTTGTATGTTGTCTTTTAGGTTTGGTTGTTTCCTTCACTTTGCAGAAGCTTTTAAATTTGATGAAGTCCCAATAATATTTTTGCTTTTGTTTCCCTCACCTCAGAGGCATATCTAGAAAGAAGATCCAATGGACAATGTCAAAGACTTTGCTGCCTATCTTTTCTTTTTTGTATTGTTTCAGGTCTCACATTTAGGTCTTTCATCCATTTTGAATTTATTTTTTATATATGGTGTAAGAAAGTGGTCCAGTTTGATTCTTCTGCATGGGGCTGCCTGGTTTTCCGAAAACCATTTGTTCTTATCCTGTGATCAGGGTTAGGGTTTGTTGAAGAGACTGTCTTTGTGCCATTGGATATTCCTTGCTGCCTTGTTGTCGATTAATGGATCATAGAGTTACAGGTTTGTATCTTGTTTCGGCTTTCCATTCTGTTCTGTTGATCTAAGCGTCTCCTGTTGGGAGATTCTATATTGCTGATTCAATTTCTTTGCTGGTTATCTGTCTGTTCAAGTGTTTTATTTCTTCCTTTTTCATTTTTGCTATGTTATATATTTCCAGGAATTGATCTATTTCTTCCAGGTTCTAGGTTGCTGGCATATAATTTTTCATAATGTTCTCTTATAATCCTTTGTATTTCTCTAGTGTTGGTTGTTATTTCTCTTTTCCCATTTGTGATTTTATTTGGGTCCTTTCTCATTTTTTATCTTTTTTCTTTTTTAAATATTTTATTTATGTATTCATGTGAGACACAGAAAGGCAGAGGTAAAGGCAGAAGGAAAATGAGGCTCCAGTGGGCCCTGTGTTGGACATGATTCCCCAGGACCCCGGGATCATGATCTGAGCGAAAGCAGATGCTCAACCCCTGATTCACCCAGGTTCCTTGCTGATTCAATTCCTTTGATCATTATGGGTCTGTTCACATTTTCTATTTCTTCCTATTTCAGATTTGCTCGTTTGCACATTTCTAGGGATTTGTCCATTTCTTCCAGATCCCCCAGTTTGTTAGCGTATAATCTTTCATAGTATTCCCTTATAATTGTCTAATTTTGCTGGTGTTGATTGTGATCTCTCTTCTCTCATTTATGATTTTATTTATTAAGTCTTTTCTCTTTTCTCGTTGATAAGGGTGGCTAGGGCTTGATCCATTTTCTTAATTATTTTGAAGAACCATCTCTTTGTTTCATTATTCCATTCTACTGCTTTGTTGTTTCTGTATTGTTTATTTCTGCTCTCACTTTTTTTTTCCCTTCTTCTGTAGTCTTTAGGCTTTGTTTGCTATTCCTTTTTTAGCTCCTTCAGATGTAGGTTTAGGTTGTGTATTGGAGACTTCTTTTTTCTTGAGGTAGGCCTGTATTGCTATTCTACTTCCCCCTTAGGACTGCCTTTTCTACATCCTAGAAGTTTGGAGAAACATGTTTTCATTTTCATTTGTTTTAAATTTCCTCTTTAATTTCCTGGTTGCTCCATTCATTCTCAAGTAGGATGTTCATAATCTCCACGTATTTTTGGTCTGTCCAAATTTTTTCTAACTGTCGAGTTCGAGTTTTATAGCGTTGTGGTCCGAAAATGTACAGGGTGTGATATCAACCTTCTTGTACCTGTTGTACCTGTTGAGAGCTGATTTGTGGCCCATGGTATGATCCTTTCTGGAGAATGTCCCATGTGCACTTGAAAGGAATGTGTATTCTGCTTTAGGAAGAAATGTTCAGACTATATCTGTTGAGTCCCTGTGGTCCAGTGTGTCAAGGCTATTGTTCCCTTGTTGACTTAATGCATATATGATCGGTCCATTTCCATAAGTGGGTGTTAAAATCCCCTGTTATTGTATTACTATCAGTGAGGTCCTGTATGTTTGTTGTTAATTGGTTTGTATATTTAGATACTACCATGTTGGCAGCATAAATATTTAGTTGTTTAACTTTTTTTTAAAATAAATTTATTTTTTATTGGTGTTCAATTGACCAACATACAGAATAACACCTAGTGCTGTTCCCGTCAACTGTCCCACTCAGTGCCCGTCACCCATTCACCCTCTCTTCCTGCCCTCCTCCCCTTCCAGCACACCTTGTTCATTTCCCAGAGTTAGGAGTCTTTATGTTCTATCTCCCTTTCTGATATTTCCCACACGTTTCTTCTCCATTCCCTTATATTCCCTTTCACTATTATTTATATTCCCCAAATGAATGAGAACATACACTGTTTGTCCTTCTCCGATTGACTTACTTCACTCAGCATAATACCCTCCAGTTCCATCCACGTTGAAGCAAATAGTGGGTATTTGTCTTTTCTAATGGCTGAGTAATATTCCATTGTATACATAAACCACATCTTCTTTATCCATTCATATTTCAATGGACACCAGGCTCCTTCCACGGTTTGGCTATTGTGGACATTCCTGCTATAAACATCGGGGTGCAGGTGACCCGGCATTTCATTGCATCTGAATCTTTGGGTAAATCCCCACCAGTGCAATTGCTGGATTGTAGGGAAGGTCTATTTTTTTTTCTTTTTTTTCTTTTTAAAATTTATTTATGATAGCCACACTGATATAGAGAGATAGATAGAGAGGGAGGCAGAGACATAGGCAGAAATAGACTCCATGCACTGGGAGCCCGACATGGGATTCGATCCCGGGTCTCCAGGATCGCGCCCTGGGCCAAAGACAGGCGCCAAACTGCTGCGCCACCCAGGGATACCTTTGTTCTAATTTCAAGGCATTATGGTCTGAGACTATGCAGGGGACGATCCCAATCATTTGGTATCTATTCAGACCGGATTTGTGACCCAGTATGTGGTCTATTCTGGAGAAAGTTCCATGTGCACTTGAGAAGAATGTGTATTCAGTTGAGTTTGGATGTAAAGTTCTGTAGATTTCTGTGAAATCCATCTGCTCCAGTGTATGATTTAAAGCTCTCGTTTCTTTGGAGATGTTTTGCCTAGAAAACGTATAGAGTGTAGAAAGAGCTAGATTGAAGTCACCAAGTGTAAGTGTATTATTATCTAAGTATTTCTTCACTTTGGTTATTAATTGGTTTAAATATTTGGCAACTCCCACATTCGGGGCATATATGTAGAGGATTGTTAAGTCCTCTTGTGGATAGATCCCTTAAGTATGATTTAGTGTCCCTCTTCATCTCTCAATACAGTTCGGGGTAAATTTTAGATTATCTGATATACGGATGGCTACCCCTGCTTTCTTTTGAGGACCATTTGAATGGTAAATGGTTCTCCAATATTTTATTTTCAGGTTGTAGGTGTCCTTCTGTCTAATATGAGTCTCTTGTAGACAGCAAATAGATGGGTCCTGCTTTTTTATCTAGTCTGAAACCCTGCGCCTTTTGATGGGGTCAATAAGCCCATTCACGTTCAGAGTTACTATCGACAGATATGAGTTTAGTGTCATCATGACATCTATTCAGTCCTTGCTTTTGTGGATTGTTCCACTGAACTTCTTCTTAAAGGGAAATTTTAAGAGTCCCCCTTAAAATTTCTTGCAGAGCTGGTTTGGAGGTCACATATTCTTTCAGTTCCTGCCTGTCTTGGAAGCTCTTTATCTCTCCTTCCATTTTGAATGAGAGCCTTGCTGGATAAAGTATTCTTGGTTGCATGTTCTTCTCATGGAGGACCCTGAATATATCCTGCCAGCCCTTTCTGGCCTGCCATGTCAATGTGGAGAGGTCTGCTGTTACCCTAATGCTCCTCTCCATAAATGTCAGGGATTTCTTGTTTCTTGCTGCTTTAAGGATCTTCTCTTTATCTTTGGAATTTGCAAGCTTCACTATTAAATGTCGAGGTGTTGGATGGTTATTATTGATTTTAGGGGGGGATCTCTCTATTTCCTGGATCTGAATGCCTGTTTCCCTTCCCAGATTAGGATTGTTTTCAGCTATGATTTGTTCAAATACATATTCTGGCCCTCTGTCCATTTTGGCGCCCTCGGGAACCCCAATTACACGTAGGTTTTTCTTCCTCAGGGTGTCGTTTATTTCCCTTAATCTGTCTTCCTGGTCTTTAATTGTGTGTCTCCTTTTTCCTCAGTTTCCCTCTTTTTTTTTAAAATTTATTTTTATTGGTGTTCAATTTACTAACATACAGAATAACACCCAGTGCCCGTCACCCATTCACTCCCACCCCCCGCCCTCCTCCCCTTCTACCACCCCTAGTTCGTTTCCCAGAGTTAGCAGTCTTTACGTTCTGTCTCCCTTTCTGATATTTCCCACACATTTCTTCCCCCTTCCCTTATATTCCCTTTCACTATTATTTATATTCCCCAAATGAATGAGAACATATAATGTTTGTCCTTCTCCGACTGACTTACTTCACTCAGCATAATACCCTCCAGTTCCATCCACGTGGAAGCAAATGGTGGGTATTTGTCATTTCTAATAGCTGAGTAATATTCCAGTGTATACATAAACCACATCTTCTTTATCCATTCATCTTTCGTTGGACACCAAGGCTCCTTCCACAGTTTGGCTGTCGTGGCCATTGCTGCTATAAACATCGGGGTGCAGGTGTCCCGGCGTTTCATTGCATTTGTATCTTTGGGGTAAATCCACAACAGTGCAATTGCTGGGTCGTAGGGCAGGTATATTTTTAACTGTTTGAGGAACCTCCACACAGTTTTCCAGAGTGGCTGCACCAGTTCACATTCCCACCAACAGTGTAAGAGGGTTCCCTTTTCTCCGCATCCTCTCCAACATTTGTTGTTTCCTGCCTTGTTAATTTTCCCCATTCTCACTGGTGTGAGGTGGTATCTCATTGTAGTTTTGATTTGTATTTCCCTGATGGCAAGTGATGCAGAACATTTTCTCATATGCATGTTGGCCATGTCTATGTCTTCCTCTGTGAGATTTCTGTTCATGTCTTTTGCCCATTTCATGATTGGATTGTTACTTTCTTTGGAGTTGAGTTTAATAAGTTCTTTATAGATCTTGGAAACTAGCCCTTTATCTGATATGTCATTTGCAAATATCTTCTCCCATTCTGTAGGTTGTCTTTGAGTTCTGTTGACTGTATCCTTTGCTGTGCAAAAGCTTCTTATCTTGATGAAGTCCCAATAGTTCATTTTTGCTTTTGTTTCTTTTGCCTTTGTGGATGTATCTTGCAAGAAGTTACTATGGCCGAGTTCAAAAAGGGTGTTGCCTGTGTTCTTCTCTAGGATTTTGATGGAATCTTGTCTCACATTTAGATTTTTCATCCATTTTGAGTTTATCTTTGTGTATGGTGAAAGAGAGTGGTCTAGTTTCATTCTTCTGCATGTGGATGTCCAATTTTCCCAGCACCATTTATTGAAGAGACTGTCTTTCTTCCAATGGATAGTCTTTCCTCATTTATCGAATATTAGTTGCCCATAAAGTTCAGGGTCCACTTCTGGATTCTCTATTCTGTTCCACTGATCTATGTGTCTGTTTTTGTGCCAGTACCACACTGTCTTGATGACCACAGCTTTGTAGTACAACCTGAAATCTGGCATTGTGATGCCCCCAGATATGGTTTTCTTTTTTAAAATTCCCCTGGCTATTCGGGGTCTTTTCTGATTCCACACAAATCTTAAAATAATTTGTTCTAACTCTCTGAAGAAAGTCCATGGTATTTTGATAGGGATTGCATTAAACGTGTATATTGCCCTGGGTAACATTGACATTTTCACAATATTAATTCTGCCAATCCATGAGCATGGAATATTTTTCCATCTCTTTGTGTCTTCCTCAATTTCTTTCAGAAGTGTTCTATAGTTTTGAGGGTATAGATCCTTTACATCTTTGGTGAGGTTGATTCCTAGGTATCTTATGCTTTTGGGTGCAATTGTAAATGGGATTGACTCCTTAATTTCTCTTTCTTCAGTCTCATTGTTAGTGTATAGAAATGCCACTGACTTCTGGGCATTGATTTTGTATCCTGCCACGCTACCGAATTGCTGTATGAGTTCTAGCAATCTTGGGGTGGAGACTTTTGGGTTTTCTATGTAGAGTATCATGTCATCGGCGAAGAGGGAGAGTTTGACTTCTTCTTTGCCAATTTGAATGCCTTTAATGTCTTTTTGTTGTCTGATTGCTGAGGCTAGGACTTCCAGTACTATGTTGAACAGCAGTGGTGAGAGTGGACATCCCTGTCTTGTTCCTGATCTTAGGGGAAAGGCTCCCAGTGCTTCCCCATTGAGAATGATATTTGCTGTGGGCTTTTCATAGATGGCTTTTAAGATGTCGAGGAATGTTCCCTCTATCCCTACACTCTGAAGAGTTTTGATCAGGAATGGATGCTGTATTTTGTCAAATGCTTTCTCTGCATCCAATGAGAGGATCATATGTTTCTTGGTTTTTCTCTTGCTGATATGATGAATCACATTGATTGTTTTACGGGTGTTGAACCAGCCTTGTGTCCCGGGGATAAATCCTACTTGGTCATGGTGAATAATTTTCTTAATGTACTGTTGGATCCTATTGGCCAGTATCTTGTTGAGAATTTTTGCATCCATGTTCATCAGGGATATTTGTCTGTAATTCTCCTTTTTGGTGGGGTCTTTGTCTGGCTTTGGAATTAAGGTGATGCTGGCTTCATAGAACGAATTTGGAAGTACTCCATCTCTTTCTATCTTTCCAAACAGCTTTAGGAGAATAGGTATGATTTCTTCTTTAAACGTTTGATAAAATTCCCCTGGGAAGCCATCTGGCCCTGGACTCTTGTGTCTTGGGAGGTTTTTGATGACTGCTTCAATTTCCTCCCTGGTTATTGGCCTGTTCAGGTTTTCTATTTCTTCCTGTTCCAGTTTTGGTAGTTTGTGGCTTTCCAGGAATGCGTCCATTTTCTAGATTGCCTAATTTATTGGCGTATAGCTGTTCATAATATGTTTTTAAAATCGTTTGTATTTCCTTGGTGTTGGTAGTGATCTCTCCTTTCTCATTCATGATTTTATTAATTTGAGTCTTCTCTCTCTTCTTTTTAATAAGGCTGGCTAATGGTTTATCTATCTTATTAATTCTTTCAAAGAACCAACTCCTGGTTTTGTTGATCTGTTCCACAGTTCTTCTGGTCTCGATTTCGTTGAGTTCTGCTCGAATCTTTATTAACTCCCTTCTTCTCTTGGGTGTAGGATCTATTTGCTGTTTTTTCTCTAGCTCCTTTATGTGTAAGGTTAGCTTTTGTATTTGAGTTCTTTCCAGTTTTTGAATGGATGCTTGTATTGCGATGTATTTCCCCCTTAGGACTGCTTTTGCTGCATCCCAAAGATTTTGAACGGTTGTATCTTCATTCTCATTAGTTTCCATGAATCTTTTTAATTCTTCCTTAATTTCCTGGTTGACCCTTTTATCTTTTAGCAGGATGGTCCTTAACCTCCACGTGTTTGAGGTCCTTCCAAACTTCTTGTTGTGATTTAGTTCTAATTTCAAGGCATTATGGTCCGAGAATATGCAGGGGACAATCCCAATCTTTTGGTATCGGTTCAGACCCGATTTGTGTCCCAATATGTGGTCTATTCTGGAGAAAGTTCCATGTGCACTTGAGAAGAATGTGTATTCAGTTGAGTTTGGATGTAAAGTTCTGTAGATATCTGTGAAATCCATGTGGTCCAGTGTATCATTTAAATCTCTCGTTTCTTTGGAGATGTTGTGCTTAGAAGACCTATTGAGTATAGAAAGAGCTAGATTGAAGTCACCAAGTATAAGTGTATTATTATCTAAGTATTTCTTCACTTTGGTTAATAATTGATTTATATATTTGGCAGCTCCCACATTCGGAGCATATATATTGAGGATTGTTAAGTCCTCTTGTTGAATAGATCCTTTAAGTATGATATAGTGTCCCTCTTCATCTCTCACTACAGTCTTCGGGGTAAATTTTAGTTTATCTGATATAAGGATGGCTACCCCTGCTTTCTTTTGAGGACCATTCGAATGGTAAATGGTTCTCCAACCTTTTATTTTCAGGCTGTAGGTGTCCTTCTGTCTAAAATGAGTCTCTTGTAGACAGCAAATGGGTCCTGCTTTTTTATCCAGTCTGAAATCCTGCGCCTTTTGATGGGGTCATTAAGCCCGTTCACATTCAGAGTTACTATTGAGAGATATGAGTTTAGTGTCATCATGATATCTATTCAGTCTTTGTTTTTGTGGACTGTTCCACTGAACTTCTTCTTAAAGGGGAATTTTAAGAGTCCCCCTTAAAATTTCTTGCAGAGCTGGTTTGGAGGTCACATATTCTTTTAGTTGCTGCCTGTCTTGGAAGCTCTTTATCTCTCCTTCCATTTTGAATGAGAGCCTTGCTGGATAAAGTATTCTTGGTTGCATGTTCTTCTCATTTAGGACCCTGAATATATCCTGCCAGCCCTTTCTGGCCTGCCAGGTCTCTGTGGAGAGGTCTGCTGTTACCCTAATACTCCTCCCCATAAAAGTCAGGGATTTCTTGTCTCTTGCTGCTTTAAGGATCTTCTCCTTATCTTTGGAATTTGCAAGCTTCACAATTAAATGTCGAGGTATTGAACGGTTTTTATTGATTTTAGGGGTGGATCTCTCTATTTCCTGGATCTGAATGCCTGTTTCCCTTCCCAGATTAGGAAAGTTTTCAGCTAGAATTTGTTCAAATACATATTCTGGCCCTCTGTCCCTTTCGGCGCCCTCGGGAACCCCAATTAAACGTAGGTTTTTCTTCCTCAGGCTGTCGTTTATTTCCCTTAATCTGTCTTCATGGTCTTTTAATTGTTTGTCTCTTTTTTCCTCAGTTTCCCTCTTTGCTATCAACTTGTCTTCTATGTCACTCACTCGTTCTTCCACCTCGTTAACCCTCGTCGTTAGGACTTCTAGTTTGGATTGCATCTCATTCAATTGATTTTTAATTTCTGCCTGATTAGCTCTAAATTCTGCAGTCATGAAGTCTCTTGAGTCCTTTATACTTTTTTCTAGAGCCACCAGTAGCTGTATAATAGTGCTTCTGAATTGGCTTTCTGACATTGAATTGTAATCCAGATTTTGTAACTCTGTGGGAGAGATGACTGTTTCTGATTCTTTCTTTTGAGGTGAGGTTTTCCTTCTAGTCATTTTGCTCATTGCAGAGTGGCCAAAAGCAAGTTGTATTGGGAAAAAGAGAAAAAGTGAGGAGAGAAAGAAGGAAAGAAAAGTGAAAGAGAAAAAAAAGGGAAGAGAAAAAAAAACGAAAGAAAAAAAAAGAAGAAAAAGAGAAAGAAAAAGAAAGGAGAAAAAAAAGGGGGGTGGGGGAAGGAAACAAATCAAAAAGCAAAACAAAATAAAACAAAAACAAACAAACAAACAAAAAAACAACAAAACAAACAAACAAACAAAAAAAGAACCACAGGGGAGTATCTTCTGATTCTGTGTTCTTTAAGTCCCTTGGCTTCTCCTGGAAGTTGTCAGTCTAGCTGGTGTTCTGGGGGAGGGGCCTGTTGTGCTGATTTTCAGGTGTTAGCAGTTGGGGGAGCTGCTGTGCCCCTGCCTGGTGCAGGGCTCAGTGGGGGCAGCTCTGGAAACCTGGATTCAGCTCCGGCAGGAACTCGGTCTGCAGGGCCTGGAGGCTCCGGGGCGGGGCCGCTGATCTGCTCAGGTGGGGCAGGAGCGTCCTTGCTGTCCTGGGCCCTCCCGGCCTCTGCCTGTCTCCGGGGAGGCCGGATCCTGGGCTGTGTCCCGGCGCCCTGTGCTCCGGAGCCTGCGCTGGTGGATTCGTGCTCCCGGGCCGCGCAACCCCCTCCGCGGAGCCACCGCCCGAGCCCCTCCGAGCTGCTCCTGGAACCGCGCAGGCCCCTCTGCACGGAGCCTCTTCCTCTGCCCGAGCCCGGCCGAGCTGCTCCCGGGGCCGCGCAGCCCCCTCCGCGCAGCCCCCTCCGTGGAGCCGCCGCCCGAGCCCCCCGAGCTGCTCCGGGTCCCGCCGTGCGCGCTGCAGCCCTTAGGGAGTTCGGCGCACTCTCCTGGGCGCGGAGTTGCTGTTACTGTCCCGGGGAGCCCGAGGGCATCCCCTCCCTCCTGGGTCCTGCTCCAACTCCCCGCGAGCCCCTTTCCGCCCGGGAAGGTCGGTGCAGCTCCTGCTCCTCCGGGACGGGGCTCTCCTGTCCTGGGGACACTCGCCCCGGCCTCAGCCCGGCTCCTCGCGGGGCCCCTCCCCCTTGGAGGCCTTTGTTTCTTTATTTCTTTTTCCCCGTCTTCCTACCTTGATAGAAGCGCGAACTCTTCTCACTGTTGCATTCCAGCTGGTCTCTCTTTAAATCTCAGGTCGAATTCATAGATTTTCAGGATAATTTGAAGGTTTTCTAGGTAGTTTGGTGGAGACAGGTGATTTGGAGACCCTGCTCTTCCGCCATCTTGCTCCTCCCTCAGTTTCCCTCTTTACCATCAACTTGTCTTCTATGTCACTCACTCGTTCTTCTACCTCGTTAACCCTCATCGTTAGGACTTCTAGTTTGGATTGCATCTCATTCAATTGATTTTTAATTTCGGCCTGATTGGATCAAAATTCTGCAGTCATGAAGTCTCTTGAGTCCTTTATGCTTTTTCTAGAGCCACCAGTAGCTGTATAATAGTGCTTCTGAATTTGCTTTCTGACATTAAATTGTTATCCAGATTTTGTAACTCTGTGGGAGAGACGACTGTTTCTGATTCTTTCTTTTGAGGTGAGGTTTTCCTTCTAGTCATTTTCCTGAGTGCAGAGTGGCCAAAAAGAAATTGTATTGGGAAGGGATCCCTGGATGGCGCAGCGGTTTGGCGCCTGCCTTTGGCCCAGGGCACGATCCTGGAGACCCGGGATCGAATCCCACATCGGGCTCCTGGTGCATGGAGCCTGCTTCTCCCTCTGCCTGTGTCTCTGCCTCTCTCTCTGTGACTATCATAAATAAATAAATACCTTAAAAAATTTAAAAAAAAAAGAAATTGTATTGGGAAAAGGAGAAAAAGAGAGGAGAGAAAGAAGGAAAGAAAAGAGAAAAACGAAAAAGAATAAAGGAAGAAAGAAGGAAATAGGGAATAAAAAGAGAAAGAAAGGGATCCCTGGATGGTGCAGCGGTTTGGCACCTGCCTTTGGTCCAGGGCGCGATCCTGGAGATCCGGGATCGAATCCCACATCGGGCTCCTGGTGCATGGAGCCTGCTTCTCCCTCTGCCTGTGTCTCTGCCTCTCTCTCTCTCTGTGACTATCATAAATAAATAAATAAATAAATACCTTAAAAAATTAAAATGAAAAAGAAAAAGAAAGAAAGGGGGGAAAAGGGGAGGGCGAAGCAATCAGAAATAAAAAAAAACATGGAGGAGTATCTTCTGATTCTGTATACTTTAAGTCCCTTGACTTCCCCTGGAACTTGCCTGTCTAGCCGGTCTTCTGGGGGAGGGGCCTGTTGTGCTGATTTTCAGGTGTTAGTACTTGGGGGAGCCGCTCTGTCCCCTGCCTCGTGCAGGGCTCAGTGGGATTAGTTTCCCCCATGAGGCCCCAGGAGGAACAACTCCAGTGGTAGCGGCCAGCTCTGGAAACCTGTATTCAGCCCCCGCAGTAACTCAGGAGCAGTCCTTCTGCAGGTCCTGGAGGCTCTGAGGCGGGTCCGCTGATCTGCTCAGCTCTGGACAGGAGCGTCCTTGCTGTCCTGGGCCTTGCGGGCCTCTGCTTGTCCCTGGGGAGGCCGAATCCTGGGCTGTGCCCCGGCGCCCTGTGCTCCGGGGCCTGTGCTGTTGGATTCTCGCTCCCGGCCGCATAGCCACCTCACTGCAGAGCCACCGCCCGAGCCCCTCTGAGTTGCTCCTGGAGCTCCGCATCCCCCTCTGAATGGAGCCTCTTCCTCTGCAGGAGGCGCTGCTGCCAAGCTGCTCCTAGGGCCGTGAAAACCCCTTTGTGCAGAGCTGCCACCCGATCCTGACAGAGCTGCTCCCCGGTCAATGCATGTGCCCTGCGGCCCTTAGGGAGCTCGCAGCACTCTCCCGGGAGTGCAGGTGTCTATTAGTGTCCCAGGGATCCCTAGGGCATCCCCGCCCTCCTGGGTCCTGCTCTAACTCCTTGAAGTTGCCATTCTGCCCTGGAAGATTGGTGAAGCTCCTCCTTCTCCCAGGACAGAGCTCTTCTGTCCTGTGGGCACTTCCCCGGCCTTAGCCAGGCTCCTCACAGGGCCCCTCACCCTTGGATGCCCTTTTTTTCTTTATTTCTTTTTCCCGTCTTCCTACCTTGATAGAATCACGAACTTTTCCACTGTAGCATTCGGTCTGGTCTCTGTTTAAATCTCAGGCCGAATTAATAGATTTTCAGGATGATTTGAAGGTTATCTAGGTAATTTCGTGGGGACAGGTGATTTGGGGACCCTACACTTCCGCCATCTTGCCCCTCCTCCTGTATGTTGCATTTTAGCTTTGGTTGTTTTCTTCATTTTGCGGAAGCTTTTCAATTTGATGAAGTCCCAATAGTAATTTTGGTTTTGTTTCCCTCACCTCAGAGGCATATCTAGAAAGAAGATCCAATGGACAATGTCAAAGACTTTGCTGCCTATCTTTTCTTCTTTGTATTGTTTCAGGTCTCACATTTAGGTGTTTCATCCATATTGAATTTATTTTTTATATATATGGTATAAGAAAGTGGTCCAGTTAAATTCTTCTGTATGTGGCTGCCTGGTTTTCCCAACATCATTTGTTCTTATCCTGGGGTCATGGTTAGGGTTTGTTGAAGAGACTATCTTTGTGCCTTTGGATATTCCTTGCTGCCTTGTTGTCGATTAATGGATCATAGAGTTACAGGTTTGTACCTTGTTTTGGATTTCTATTTTGTTCTATTGATCTAAGCATCTCCTGTTGGGAGGTTCTTGATTGTTGATTCAATTTCTTTGCTGGTTATCTGTCTGTTCAAGTTTCTTATTTCTTCCTTTATCATTTTTGTTATGTTATATGTTTCCAGGAATTGATCTATTTCTTCCAGGTTCTAGGTTGCTGGCATATAATTTTTCATAATGTTCTCTTATAATCCTTTGTATTTCTGTAGTGTTGGTTGTTATTTCTCTTTTCTCATTTGTGATTTTATTTGGGTCCTTTCTCATCTTTTTATCTTTTTTCTTTTTTAAAGATTTTATTTATGGATTCATGCGAGACATAGGGAGAGAGAGGGATAGGCAGAGGGAAAATGAGGCTCCATGGGGGGACCTTTGATCCCCCAGGTCCCCTGGATCATGACCTGAGCCAAAGCAGATGCTCAACCACTGAGGTACCCAGGTACCTTGCTGATTCAATTCTTTTGCTAGTTATGGGTCTGTTCACATTTTCTATTTCTTCCTATTTCAGGTTTGCTCGTTTGCACATTTCTAGGGATTTGTCCATTTCTTCCAGTTCTCCCAGTTTGTTAGCATATAATTTCATAGTATTCCCTTATAATTGTCTTATTTTTCTGGTGTTGATTGTGATCTCTCTTCTCTCATTTGTGATTTTATTTATATAGGTCTTTTCTCTTTTCTCATTGATAAAGCTGGCTATGGCTTGATCCGTTTTATTTATTATTTTGAAGATCCAGCTCTTAGTTTCGTTATTCCATTCTACTGTTTTGTTGTTTCTGTATTTTTTATCTCTGCTCTCATCTTTATTTTTTCCCTTCTTCTGTAGGCTTTAGGCTTTGTTTGCTATTTCTTTTCCAGTTCCTTTAGGTGTAGGGTTAGGTTGTGTATTGGAGACTTCTTGTTTCTTGAGGTAGGCCTGTATTGCTATGTACTTCCCTCTTAGGACTGCCTTTGCTACATCCCAGAGTTTTGGAGAAACATATTTTCATTTTCATTTGTTTTAAATTTCCTCTTTAATTTCCTGGTTGATCCATTCATTCTCTAGTAGGATGATCATAATCTCCACGTGTTTTTTGTCTGTCCAATTCTTTTTTCTTACTGTCGACTTCGAGTTTCATAGCATCGAGTTCCAAAAATGTACAGTGTGTGATATCAACCTTCTTGTATCTGTTGTACCTGTTGAGGGCTGATTTGTGGCCCATGATATGATCTGTTCTGGAGAATATCCCATGTGCACTTGAAAGGAATGTGTATTCTGCTTTAGGAAGAAATATTCAGACTATATCTGTTGAGTCCCTGTGGTCCAGTGTGTCAAGGCTATTGTTCCCCTGTTGATTTTCTGCATAGACAATCGGTCCATTGTCATAAGTGGGTGTTAAAATCCCCTGTCATTGTATTATTATCAGTGAGTTCCTGTACGTTTGTTGTTAATTCGTTTCTATATTTAGGTACTCCCATGTTGCAGCATAAATATTTAGTTGTTGGATCTTTTTTTTAAAATAAATTTATTTTGTATTGGTGTTGAATTGACCAACATTCCGAATAACACCCAGTGCTCATCCCATCAAGTTCCCTCTCAGTGCCCATCACCCATTCACACACACTTCTGCCCTCCTCCCCTCCCAGCACCCCTAGTTCATTTCGCAGAGTTAGGAGTCTTTATGTTCTGTCTCCCTTTCTGATATTTCCTATACAATTCTTCTCCATTCCCTTATATTCTCTTTCAGTATTATTTATATTCCACAAATGAATGAGAACATACACTGTTTGTCCTTCTCCGTTTGACTTACTTCACTCAGCATAATACCTTCCAGTTCCATTCACGTTGAAGCAAATGGTGGGTATCTGTCATTTTTAATGACTGAGTATTATTCCATTGTATATATAAACCACATCTTCTTTATCCATTCAACTTTGATGGACAGGGAGGCTCCTTCCACAGTTTGGCTATTGTGGACATTCCTAATATAAACCTCAGGGTGCAGGTGTCCCGGTGTTTCATTGCATCTGAATCTTTGAGGTTAATCCCCAACAGTGCAATTTCTGGGTCGTTGTACAGGTCTATTTTTATCTCATTGTGGAACCTCCACAGAGTTTTCCAGAGTGGCTGCACCAGTTCACATTCCCACCAACAGTGGTTTCTATATTTAGCTACTCCCATGTTGGCAGCATAAATATTTAGTTGTTTGATCTTGATAGAGAGTCTTTTTAATTATGAAATATTGCCCTTCTTCATTTCTTCTTACAGTATTTGTTCTTTCTTTTTGAAATTTTAATTACTTATATATATATTCATGAGAGATACACAGAGAAGCAGAAGAAGGAACATAGCAGAGTGAGAGGCAGGCTCCCCAAAGGGAGGCTGATGTGGGACTCGATCCTGGGATCGCAGGATCACACCCTGAGCCGAAGGCAGATGCTCAACCACTGAGCCACCATGTGTCCCCCAGGGTTTGTTTTCAAATCTCGTTTGTCTGATATAAGTATGGGTCCTCCAGCTTTCTTTTGATATCCATTAGCGTGATATATGATTTTCCATCCCCTGACTTTCAATCTGTTGGTGTCTATAGGTCTAAGGTGAGCATCCTTTAGGCAGCGTACAGATGGATGTTTTTTAATAATAATATTATTTATGATAGTGAGAGTGAGAGAGAGAGAGAGAGAGAGAGAGAGAGAGAGAGAGGCAGAAAATTAAGCAGAGAGAGAAACAGGCTCCCCACCAGGAGCCCAATATGGGACTCGATCCCAGACTCCAGGATCACACCCTGAGTCAAAGGCAGAGGCTCAACCCCTGAGTCACCCAGGCATCCCGGATACTGCTTTTTAAGCCACTCTGATACCTTATATGTTTTGATTGAAGCATTTAGTCTATCAGCATTCAGAGTGATTATTCAAAGATATGAACTTTGTGCATTTGTGTTACCGGAAGAGTTGGTTTTTCTGGTGACGTTCTCTGGGCCTTTCTAGTCTTTGTTGCTTTTGATCTCTTTTTTTCCCCCACTAGAAGAGTCCCTCTTAAAATTCCTTACTGGACTGGTTAAGTGGTCCTGAACTCCTTTATATGTTGCCTGTCTGGGAAAATCTTTATCTCTCTTTCTCTCCTGAATGACACACTTGCTGAAGAAAGAATTCATACAAATTGGACTCCAATAAAAAGAAATTTAAAAACAAAAAATAAATTCTTGCTAAAATGATTGAGGAAAATTGCATTTAGGAGGAAAACCAGAAGCAGAAAGATAGGAGGACAGATTTCACTCTCCGTAGCCTTCACAGGGACCTGGTATCCTTTCCTAGGAGGGCCCCCCTCCGAAGGATGCTTCCTGCCCCTCTGCCCTCTTTGTTGGAACACAGCAGGCACATCTCCATGCCTCCAGCACCTCTGCAGTCATGGCTTATAGCGTTTTCCATGTATCCTATTGGGGACCACAGCGTAGTGTATGTAACCATCTGGCTGCTGTTTGACAACATTGGGGGGATTCTGACTTTTGTTGGTTTGAGGTGCGTGTGTGTCTATCACATGCAGCTATCCCGTGCAGCTGTCGGATCCTCTGGCTGGGTCATCCAAAACCCCAAAATCGTTGGCAGAATATCATTTCTGGTGCTGGCGCTGGGCGGCTAGCTGGGCTCTCCTGGCTACGCCGGGGCTCACTCGTGCAGGACTTTCAGCTGGAGGGTCAGCTGAGCTGGAAGTTCCGGCTTGGCCACATTCCCATATCCAGCAGTGGGTCCGGCCTCCCCTGGAAGGCACGTGGGGACATCAGCTGTGTTTGCCTGGCGGCACCCCTGCAGGGACTGGTTGGGGCCTAGGTGGTGCCCGCTCCTCCTGTCTGGGGGTCTCTCCATGCCCCATGCAAAGAGTTCTGGGAGACGCAGAAATGGGCTGGCTGTGCATTTTCGCACCACATCACTTTATTGACTTTCTACAGCAATCGGGCCCAGAGCCGTGGGTGCGTGCCTTCCCCTGGGGAAGGAGAACTTCCTGTCCTTTAAGTGGGGGCAAGAATCAAACGGGGTGGGTGGGCTGGTGCTGGAGTTCCCCACCTGGGAGCATGTGTTGATCCGGGTGGGGGCGTGTGTCCTGAGGTTTCAGCCTGAGTGACGATTCTGAGGACAGCAGAGCTGACCTGGACCTGCAGCTCATGGGCTCCTGTGCTGGGTCCCCGCAGGGCAGCTGGACCCCGGCCTCGGGCCCTCTGGAGCCCCAGCACCTGGAGGAGCCTGCCTTATCGTGTGGGTGTGGGTGTGGCCCACCGGCTTACCCCTCCACTCCCCACACTGGTGTGACCCGGGATCCCCAGGGCTGCCCTAGATAAGCGACCTGTATCTGTGGGGCATGCCCAGGGCCCAGGAGGCCACATCCAGCTTTGAGAGGGCTCACTCAGCCTGGGGCCAGAATCCAGGGTTGGCCAGGGCTATGGGGGCCTGATTCCATTAGTCTTTGAGCTGGGACTGGTGGGGCCTCAAATCAACCCAGCCCCCACAGAGCCTGGGCCCAAGTCAGCCCAGGTCCCTCTGGGTTAGGGGCTGCTGTCCTGTGCAGGGTGTCCCACCCTCCAGGAAGGCCGTGGATGGAGGCAGGGTACAGTGTGTGCTCTGCACCACTCTCCTGTACACAAACTGTCTGGGGCTCCCTGCCTTCCCTCCTCCCTGCAACCCCTGGGTACTCAATGGGACACCCGGGCTTCTGATGGGAGCAGGGTATCCAGAGAACCCCAGGGAGCATGTCCCACAGGGTGCAGCTGCACTGGGTCCTTGTTAGGGGCCAATGGTGTGGGGGTGGATGGTGTGTGGGCATGGGTATGACGGTGGTGGGGTGTGGGGGATGGTGTAAGGGGGATGGTGTTGGGGTATAGTGTGGGTGGGGATTGTGTGAGGCTGTGTGTGAGTAAGGGAGATGGTGTAGGGGCTATGCCACGGGGGATGATGATGTTAGGGGATGGTGTGGGTCTGGGGGATGGGAGGATGGTGTGGGGGGCTGGTGAACACAGGGCATCCCCTTTCTCTAAGATGCACACGGAGACATCTACAGATAAAGGCGACCCCAGTCTGGGGTATGCTGTGTCACCTTCCCCTGGGGCCCCGTGTGGTGAGTGCAGGGCCCTGGCTGGACCAGGGGCATTATCTGGGGGTCATCATACTATGTATGTTTATAAATTGCAAATTGTCTCAAATTGAATGCATAGAATTTAGAAATATAAAAAGTGCTGATGGTGGATATCACCCTGACCCTTCCGACCCTCATCAGATCGATGTGTGTCCTCCTCCAGTCACGGCCATGCACCCTGCCCCCAGGTCCCCTTACTTGCCCCATGGCCTCCACCCCAGCCCCCTGCTATTCAGGGGCTGTCCCTCACCCCTTTGGGGTTCAGCTCACATGGCAATCCCTGGAGGCCCCGTCCTAGTGGCCTCCTCATCCGTGAGACCCCGAGGGTGGGGGCACGGTGTTCATCCCAAACAACCTACAATGCAGCTGTGTGTTGTTGGCTGCTGTTCTTCCCCCGGGCTCTGAAGCCCGGTGTTCCCTACCCAGAAACCCCCGGTCCTTCTGGGTCCCGATCCCCCTGGCCCCTCAGCCTCACCCTACCCCATAGTAGTCCCAAAACATGACGTGACTGCTGAACATCCTGTTGACATCCAGGTCCCCCAGCGTGATGTCCCTAGAGGAGACCAGGGCTTCCTCCTTCATTTCCTGTGGGAAAACCGGGGAGGAGGAGCTGACGTCAGGGACACAGACCCCAACCTGTCTGTCCTGGGCAGGGAGCCCTGGGGTCACCATGGGAGTGTGTACTGCCAAAACCTCCTTCCTTCCTCTGGGAGGCCAGGGATGGCAGGAGTGCCCACCATGCCCATGGGACCTGTGTGACGGCCTGTGCCCAGGTGTTGTAGGCAGGGAGGTGACTGTCACCCTGGGTGGCAGGGGATAGAGGTTCAGCCAAGGTGGGAGGGGACATGGGGGTGTTGTGCTCAAGATTGCGAATCTGAGAAACCACTAAGGAGCTGACACCAATGCAAACACACAAAGGTTGATTTCCAAACTTGAGCTTGCGTCCAGTACACCCAACACAGCGGAGTAGGGACTTGGACCCCGAGGTGGGTTTTAGCTTAGTTTTAAGGGCTTGTCTCAGGGTCCTCCAGAAGGGGTGGAGCAATTCCTCAAGGTCTGTTTACATTTTGATATGGGGCCTTCAAGGGTATTGAGCTCTGCTCTCATTCTAGTAGGCGCTTCCAGCCGTTGGCATGGGCTCAGTTTCATTCTATTGTGGGGAATTCTAGGACATTAAGCTGTAAACTTTTGTTTTTTTTTTCCTGTAACTGAAGTAATGTAAATTTCAGGTCTTCTTCACAGGGGCCTGGGATGGCTGGACTTGTTCGAACACTGAACTTAAAGTAGAAAAGGCCTTCATTTTCTCGGCCTCCTTGCGTCCAGTACCATCCTATCTAGCTCTTTCCCCTTCCCTGGAGCTCCTAAGAGAGCAATTGCAAATGACCTCAGCTTGGCAGCATGTGTTGGGAGAAAGGCCCAGGGATTTGGGATCAGGAAGACCTGGGTTGTGGGCGTCCCAGCTGTGCAGCAGGATTCCATGCTGCAGACTCTTATTCCCTAAGGCTATCTTGACAACTGACTTTGTACATAGAAAAGCTCTCCTTTATCTTTAAAAGATGAGGAGCGAGTCAAAGTTTTTTTTTCTCTGCCCATCTAATTGCTCAGATTCCAATCTGAGACATATTTCCTGTTAATAAGGATAATTTACTATCCGTAGTACTATGGTTAAAATATTCTGACACAAGTAATTCAGAGGGATGAGGGTTTCTCATCTCTTTCTTCACAGCTCAGTCACTCATCAGGAAATGCATCTTTATGGATTTGGAAAGAACTGAGAGATATTATTACAATGGTCCTATTATTATGTGAAGGATTCTTCCCTGAGATTCTTCCCCTATTTCAACTGACACTTAAACACTGTGAACTCTTTGGAAGACAAATGTCAAGGAAATAAATGTTATGCATTGCTAATTTTAAATGCACTTGCAATATGGTGTCTATTGTATAGAATTATTTTTATCTGATTTTTGCTATTTATTATCCGTTCCTGCTTTTCAGGTTGAGGAGGCATTATACGTTCATAAGTGTTGTTCTTTCCTTCTGATATAAAATTATTTCTTTGTTCACACCGAAGAACTCTATAAGAATAAGGGAAAAGTTAATTCAACAATTCTTAAAATGTCTTCAAACTTGGAGCCTGATTCATTTAAGTCAATTTTCAAAATAAATCTTATTTATGAGGAAAAAAACAAAGATTTAGAGGGAAATTGAAAAGATAGTACAGAGCATTCGCATGCACTGGCACTCAATTTCTCCAATTATTGATATCTTATATTAGTACTGTACAAATAGGAGCTAATGAATCAATATTAAAATATTCGCATTAACCAAAGTCCATACTTTATTCAGATTTCCTTAGCTTTTGCTAAGTTACCATCCCTCATATCACATTCCATTTGTGCTCCTGTTTCTTAGGCTCCTCTGGATTGTAACAGTCTTTCAGCCTTTCCTTGTTGTTGTTGAATGGAACACTTTGAGAAGTAGAGTATTTTTGTAAAATTTCCCTCAGTTGGGACATGTCTGTTGTTTATCTCATGATTGAACTGTTTTTGTGGATTATATACAGAGATATACTGCTATTTTTATTATATCATATAAAGGATAGATACTATCAACATGATTTTTCAGTCTTGGTATCGATCTGATCATCTTGCTGAGGTAGTGTTTGTCAGCTTTCTCCGTAGTAAAGTGATTATTATTATTATTATTATTATTATTATTATTATTATTATATTATCATTCTTATTTTAGGTTTTTCATAATATATTTTGCAGAAGGAAGTTACTATGTGTATTGCACACATAAAAGTGTGAAGATATGCTCATGAACTTGAGTGTGGTATGTCTGCACGAATTGTTTGAAATTCTTCTACATGGGAGATTTCTCTTTCTTGTGGGTTTCTTTGTTTGTTTCTTTTTCAAAGATGTTATTTATTATATGAGAGAGAGAGAGAGAGGAGAAAAAGCATGAGCGAGAGGGGCAGAGGGAGAGGGAGAAGCAGGTTCCCTGCTAAACAGGGAGTCTGCCTTGGGACCTGGATCATGATCTGAGCCTAAGGCAGAAGCTGAACTGACTGAGCCAACCAGGTGCCAATCTATCTTTTTTTCCTTTTTCTTGTTTTTTTTCTTTCTTTTCTTCTTTCTTTCTTTCTTTTCTTCTTTTCTTTTTCTTTTTTCTTTCTTTTTCTTTCTTCTTTTCTTGTCTTTCTTTCTTTCTTCTTTTATTTCTTTTTTTTTTTCTTTCAAATTTCTTTCTTTTTTAATGTTTGTTATTTTTTAAATTGTATTATTTAGATAGTCAACAGAGAGAGAGAGAGAGAGGCAGAGACACGGCAGAGGGAGAAGCAGGCTCATGGCACTGGGAGCCTGAAACGTGGGATTCTTATCCCGGGTCTCCAGGAATCGCACCCGGGCCAAAGGCCAGGAGGGCGCTAAACCAATTTGCGCCACCCAGGGATCCCATCTTTCTTTCTTTTATTTTATAATAATTTTATTTTATTTATTGGTGTTCAATTTGCCAGCCATAACAGAATAACACCCAGTGCTCATCCCCGGCAAAGTGCCCCCCTCAAGTGCCCATCACCCATTCACCCCCACCGCCCCGCCCTCCTCCCCATCCATCACCCCTAGTTCATTTCCCTGAGTTAGGAGTCTTTATATTCTGTCTCCTTTCTGATATTTCCCACATATTTCTTCTCCGTTCCCTTATATTCCCTTTCACTATTATATATATTCCCCAAATGAATGAGAACATACAATGTTCGTCCTTCTCCGATTGAGTTACTTCACTCAGCATAATACCTTCCAGTTCCATTCACATTGAAGCAAATGGTGGGTATTTGTCGTTTCTAATGGCTGAGCAAGGCCCACCTGTTCTCTCTCTTCATCTTCTGAGTCTCCTAAAATATGAATGTTATTGTTTTAATAAGTGGCTGACTTCCCTACGTCTGTCTCTGTAGTCCATAACCTTTCTTGTTTTTATGGCTTCTACGTGGGACTGCATCTCAGTTATAGCATTTTTAACGTTGGCCTGACTAGATTTTAGTTCTTTTATTTCTACTGTAAGGGATTCTCTAGTTTTCTTCTGTGCTCTTTTTCCAGCCCAGCTGCTATCTTTATAATCATTGTTTTAAACTGTAGTTAGACATCATATATGTGTATTGATGGACTTCCTGGCTGTGAGTACTACCTCATATTATTTTATAGAGGTGAATTTCTCCATCTCATTACCTTTTCCAGAAAAGAAAGAGGGAAGAAAAAGAAAAAACCATGGAAAACAATAACAACTGCCCTCCAAAAAAAAAAAAAACAAAAACACACCAGATTATTTTGGCCTGCATTTTCAAAGACTCTAAATCCCAAAATATGAAACACAATTAAAGTACCATGAAAATAAAAATAAGAAATATATAAGGTACATACATAAAAATTAAAATAAGGCAATTAATAAAAAAATAAAAAAATAAATGAAAATAAAGCACAAAGTACAAAGGAAGCTAGATCCTACTTTCCAGGCAGAGCTGAATCTCTGCATCTTCTGTGGTCCGACAACTTGGTGGCAGTGAGTGGTCTGTGCAGGGTCTGGGGATGGGCTCTGGCGCTGATTATCAGGTGCACATCTGCTTGGTAGATGCAACTGCGGGATCAGAGGCAGGGTGGGCATCAGCACCTCTGGCCTCCAGTGGGCGGTGCAGTGCTGCTCCCTGAGACCCCCCCCTGGTGGGCAGGATGCGGGTGGGGTCTCTGGTTCCTCTGGATCTGGGACTGAGCATCCTTCCCCCCAGTCTGCATGGGCTTCCACAGAAGAGCTCCCAAGTCCCCGGGTCTCCGCCGATTCTCTCAGAACCCTGCGTTTACTCTACCTGTGTCCGAGCTTCTTTTGGTTTTGTTTTTTTATCTCAGAGAAGCTGACACTGATGCAAACACAGGAGGGTTTATTTACAAGCTCGAGCTTGTGTCCAAGTATACCCAACAGAGTGAAGCAGGGACTTGGAGATGGGTTTTAGCTTAGTTTTAAGGGCTGGTCTTGGGGACCTCCAGAAGGGCTGGAGCAATTCCTCAAGTTCTGTTTACATTTTGATATGGGACATTCAAGGGCATTGAGCTCTGTTCTCATTCTAATAGAGGCTTCCTGTCCTTGGCCTGGGCTCAGTTTTGATTCTATTGTGGGGCTTTCTAGGTCATTAAGCTGTAAACTTTTGTTTTTTTTCCTGTAACTGAAGTAATGTAAATTTCAGCTCTTCTTCACAGGGACCTGGGATGGGTGGACTTGTGCTAAAGCTGAATTTAAATTGGAATGGCCTTAATTTTCTTGGCCTCCACGCTTCCCATCCCATCCTATGTAGCTCCTTCCGCCTTCCCAGAGCTCCTAAGAGAGCAATTGCAAATGACCTCAGCTTGGCAGCCTTTGTTGGGGGACAGGTCCAGGGATTTGGGATCAGGAAGACCTGGGGCGTGGGCTTCCCAGCTGTGCAGCAGGATTCCATGCTGCAGACTCTTATTCCATAAGCTATCTTGACAACTGACTTTGTACATAGAAAAGCTCTCCTTTATCTTTAAAAGATGAGGAGCGAGTCAAGCTTTTTTTCTCTGCGCATCTAATTGCTCAGATTCCAATCTGAGACATATTTCCTGTTAATAGGATAATTTACTATCCGTGGTACTATGGTTAAAATATTCTGACACAAGTAATTCAGAGGGATGAGGGCTTCTCATCTCTTTCTTCACAGCTCAGTCACTCATCAGGAAATGCATCTTTATGGATTTAGAAAGAACGAGAGACATTATTACCAATGGTCCTATTATTTATGTGAAGGATCCTTCCCTGAGATTCTTCCCCTGTTTCAAGTGACACTGAAACACTGTGAACTCTTTGGAAGACAAATGTCAAGGAAATAAATGTTATGCATTGCTAATTTTAAATGCACTTGCAGTATCGTGTCTATTATACTAGAATTATTTTTATCTGATTTTTGCTATTTATTATCTGTTCCTGCTTTTCAGGTTGAGGAGGCATTATGCATGTTCATAAGTGTTTTTCTTTCCTTCTGATCTAAAATTCTTACTTTGTTTCCATCAAAGGAACTCTTTAAGAATAAGGCAAAAGTTAATTCAACTATTCTTAAAATGTCCTTCACACTTGGAGCCTGATTCACTTAGTCAATTTTCAAAATAAATCTTATTTAGTAGGAAAAAAACAAAGATTTATAGGGAAATTGAGAAGATAGTAGCATTCGCATGCACCTCGCACTCAATTTCTCCAATTATTGATACCTTATATTAGTACGGTACAAATTTAGCTAATGAATCAATATTAAAAACTTTGCATCCAAAAAAAGACCAACAAAAAGACCCGGTGATCGAATCCCACCTCGGGCTCCCCGGTGCATGGAGCCTGCTTCTCCCTCTGCCTGTGTCTCTGCCTCTCTCTCTCTCTGTGACTATCACAAATAAATAAATAAATACCTTAAAAAAAATTTTCAAAAAAGACCAAAAAAAAAAAAAAAAAAAAGAAAAACAAAGGCCATAGTTTATTCAGATTTCCTTAGTTTTGCTAAGTTACAATCCCTCATATCACATTCCATTTGTCCTCCTCTTTCCTTAGGCTCATCTGGATTGTGACAGTCTTTCTGCCTTTCCTTGTTGTTGTTGAACTGGAACACTTTGAGAAGTAGAGTATTTTGTAAAATTTCCCTCAGTTGGGGACATGTCTGTTGTTTATCTCATGACTGAAACTGGTTTTTGTGGATTATATACAGAGACATACTGCCATTTTCATTATATCATATAAAGGATAGATACTATCAACATGATTCATCAGTCTTGGTATCGATCTGATCATCTTGCTGAGGTAGTGTTTGTCAGCTTTCTGAGTAGTAAAACTCATTCTTTATTATTATTAATTATTATTATTATATTATCAATATTATTTTAAGTTTTTCATATTATATTTTGTAGAGGAAGTTACTATGTGTATTCCACACAGAAGAGTGGGAAGCTATGCTCATGAACTTGAGGGTGGAATGTCTTCACAAATTGTTTGAAATTCTTCTACATGGGCGATTTCTCTTCCTTGTGGGTTTGCTTGTTTGCTTCTTTTTCAAAGATGTTTTTTATTTATTTGAGAGAGTGAGGAGAGATAAAGCATGAGCGAGAGAGGCAGAGGGAGAGGGAGAAGCAGTTCCCTGCTGAACAGGGAGCCTGCCTTGGGACCTGGATCAATGATCTGAGCCTAAGGTAGAAGCTTAACTGACAGAAGCCACACAGGTGCCACTCTTCTTTCTTCTTTCTTGTCGTTCTTTCTTTCTTTCTCTTCTGTCTTCGTTTTCTTTCTTTTTCTTTCTTTCTTTTTCTTCTTTCTTTCTTTCTTTCTTTCTTTTTCTTTTCTTTCTTTTTCTTTTTTCTTTCTTTCTTTTTTTTCTTTTCTTCTTTCTTCCCCTTTCTTCTTCTCCTTTCTTCTTTTTCTTCTTCTTTCTTTCTTTCTTCTTTCTTCTTTCTTTCTTTCTTTCTTCTTTCTTCTCAAGCCAGCAACTTCTTAGGAATTCCTCCCTCAGATGGGAGCTACATACTAACATCCAAACCAGAGTACCTAGCTGAAAGCTCTCTCTCTGGGGAAATTCTCTTTCAGAGAGATGAGCTGAAACGTGGTCCTGCCATGTTCCACACTGCCTGCAGATACAGTTACGAGCATCCTCAATAGACATGTTTGTCAGAAGCTCATGGGACGCAAGGGGCAAGCTGCAGGCTTCAACATTGTGTCTCCAGGTGTAGTAAAGCGGTATTCATGGAACATCCTGAATTACAATGCTGCCACATTCTCATGGCCATTAGAATGCAGTTAGTAGAAAGCTGGCTTCAGGCATGCCTCCTTTTGAAAGTTGAGCTCAGGGCAGAACCCTCCCGCATCCTGCCTGCCCATAGTCCTAGCTGCTAACATCCTTATGTTAGGTGTTGAGAGAGGTTGGAGAAAAGCAAGTGGAAGTGTCAGGACTGTCCTCACGTGTATCTGAGATCAATACAGCGATTGCCAACGTCCTTATTCAATTAGAGTGTAGCTCCGGTATACCTCGCCTCGATAAGTGTCTAGCAGACATCGGCCTGCAAAGCATACACACTTCTGAGAGTTCAGCTTATGTCCTCTAACTTCTCCATCCTGACTGGCTGTATGTTCCACTTCCACAGCATTTCATTGTATGCAGGACAGTAGCGGAGTGAAAACCAAGTGTCTGCCTTGTCAATTTCGCGCCTAACGTACAGCTGCCTGCAAGGCATGCACACTCCTTTGGATTGAGCTTATGGCTTATGCCTCCCACATGCTGACCATCCGCACACTTCAGTTCCAAAGGATTTCTTTCAATATGGGACGCAAGTTTTGCGAGAGGCAAATGTGTCTTAGTTCAATCCTGCGACTTCTGAGGAATTCCTCCCTCAGATGGGAGCTACATACTAACTTCCAATCCTGAGTACCTAGCTGAAACCTCTCTCTGGGGAATTTCCTTCTGCGAGATGAGCTGACACGCGGTCCTTCCCAGTTCCACACTGCCTGCAGATGCTGTTACGAACATCCTCACTAGACATGTTTGTCAGAAGCTCTTGGGATGCAAGGGCCAGCTGTAGGCTTCAATGGTTGTGCCTCCAGGTGCAGTAGAGCAGTATTCATGGAAGGTAGCGCTTTACAATTCTGCTACATTCTCACGGCCATCAGAACGAGCTAGTAGAAAGCTGGCTTCTAGGCATGCTTTTTTGAGAGCTGAGCTCAGTGCCGGACCCTCCCATATCCTTCCCGCCCGTAGACATAACTGCTAATATCCTTATGTTAGGTGCTGGGTGAGGGCGGCGAAATGCATGTGGAAGTGTCAGGCCTGTACTCACGATTATCTGAGTTGAATACAGCGATTTGAAACGGCCTTCTTCAAAGAGTGTAGCTAGTTTCTAACTCCCATGTATGAGTGGGTAGCAGACATCTGCCTTCCAGGCATACACACTTTTGAGAGTTGAGCTTATGGCCTGTGCTTCCGACATCCTGCCTGCAGGTACATTTTGCAGCTAACAGGCATAGGCTCGATGCGTGACTGAAGTGTTGTGAGGGGTAAGTGGAAAGTCCCGGCACACAAGACTAGTGCCTCCAAGCTCAATCCAGCGATTTCCTAGTAATTCCTGTCTTAGACACATGCTACATACTAAGTTCCATACGTGAGAATCTAGCTGAACCCCGAGTCCAAAAGCATCTCTCTTCTGAGATTTGAGCTCCCACCCAGTCCCTCACAGTTCCACACTGCCCGCAGAATGAGTTTTGAACATCTTCACCAGAGACGTTTTTCAGAAGCTTGTGAGATGCAAGTGGAATAATGCAGGCCTGGAAGGTGTCTCCAGGTGCAGTAGAGTGGTATTCTTCAAACCTCCTGAGGTAGAAGACTGCTATGGTCTCACGGCCATTAGAACGCAGCTATTTGAATGCTGGCTTCTAGGCATGCTCTCTTGTGAGAGCTGAGCTCAGGGCAGGACCCTCCCGCATCTTGCCTGCCCATTGTCATAGCTGCTAACATCCTTACGTGAAGTGCTGGAAGAGATTGGAGAAATGCGAGTGGAAGTGTCAGGACTGTACTCACGTGTACCTGAGTTCAATACAGCGATTGCCAACGTCCTTAATCAATTAGAGTGTTGCTCGTGTATACCTCACCTCGATGAGTGTCTAGCAGACATCGGCCTGCAAATCATACAGACTTCTGAGAGCTGAGCTTATGGCCTGTACCTCCGCATCATGACTGCCTGTACGTTCCTCTTCCACAGCATTTTGATGTATGCGGGAGAGTAGCCGAGTGAAAACCAAGTGTCTGCCTTGTCAATTTCGCACCTAGCAGACAGGTGCCTCCCAGGCATGCACACTCCTTTGGATTGAGCTTATGGCTTGTACCTCCCACATGATTACCGCCTGTATATTTCACTTTCAAAGGATTTCCTTCGATATGGGTCGCAAGTTTTGCGAGAGGCAAGTGTCGCTTAGTTCAATCCAGCGACTTCTGGGGAATTCCTCCCTCAGGTGGGAGCTACATACTAACTTCCAAACCTGAGTTACTAGCTGAAAGCTCTCTCTGGGGAACTTCCCTCTCGGAGATGAGCTGAATTGTGGTCCTTCCCAGTTCCACGCTGCCTGCAGGTGCAGTTACGAACATCCTCACTAGACATGTTTGTCAGAAGCTCATAGGACGCAAGGGCCAGCTGCAGGCTTCAATGGTTGTGTCTCCAGGTGCAGTAGAGCGGTATTCATGGAATGTCCCATCTTATAATGCTGTTACGTTCTCACGGCCATCAGAAAGAGCTAGTAGAATACTGGCTTCTAGGCATGCCTCCTTTTGAGAGCTGAGCTCAGGGCAGGACCGTCCCGCATCCTGGCTTCCTGTAGTCGTAGCTACTAACATCCTTATGTTAGGTGTTGGCAGAGGTTGGAGAAATGCAAGTGGAAGTGTCAGGACTCTACTCACGTGTATCTGAGTTCAATACAGGATTGCCAACGTCCTTGTTCAATTAGAGTGTAGCTCGGGTATACCTCTCCTCGATAAGTGTCTAGCAGACATCGGCCTTCAAAGCATACACACTTTTGAGAGTTGAGCTTCTGGTCTGTACCTCCCCCTCCTGACTGCCTGTACGTTCCACTTCCACAGCATTTCATTGTATGCGGGATAGTAGCAGAGTGAAAACCATATCTGCCTTGTCAATTTCGTGCCTAGTGGACAGCTGCCTGCAAGGCATGCACACTCCTTTGGCTTGAGCTTATGGCTTGTACCTCCCATATGCTGACCGCCTGTACGCTTCACTTCCAAAGGATTTCGTTCGATATGGGATGCAAGTTTTGCGAGAGGCAAGTGTCTCTTAGTTCAATCCAGTGACTTCTGAGGAATTCCTCCCTCAGATGGGAGCTACATACTTACTTCCAAACCTGAGTGCCTAGCTGAAAGCTCTCTCTCTGGGGAATTTCCTTCTGCGAGATGAGCTGACACGCAGTTCTTTCCTGTTCCACACTGCATGCAGATGCAGTTACGAACATCCTCACTAGACATGTTTGTCAGAAGCTTATGGGGTGCAAGGGCCAGCTGCAGGCTTCAATGGTTGTGTCTCCAGGTGCAGTAGAGTGGTATTCATTGTATTCGTACCGCCTACAATTCTGCTACATTCTCACGGCCATCAGAACGAGCTAGTATAAAGCTGGCTTCTAGGCATGCTCTGTTGTGAGAGCTGAGCTCAGGGCAGGACCTCCCACATCTTGCCTGCCCATAGTCATAGCTGCTAACATCTTTACGTGGAGTGCTAGGAGATGTTAGAGAAATGCGACTGGAAGTGTCAGGACTATACTCACGTGTATCTGAGTTCGATACATCGATTGCCAACATCCTTGTTCAATTAGAGTGTAGCTCGGGTATGCCTCACCTCGATAAGTGTCTAGCAGACATCGGCTTGCAAAGCATACACACTTCGGAGATTTGAGCTTATAGCCTGTACTCCCCCATCCTGACTGCCTGTACGTTCTGCTTCCACAGCATTTCGTTGTATGCGTGAGAGTAGCGGAGTGAGAACCAAGTGTCTGCCTTGTCAATTTCGCGCCTAGCGGACAGCTGCCTCCAAGGCATGCACACTCCTTTGGATTGATCTTAGGACTTGAACCTCCCACATGCTGACCGCCTGTACGCTTCGCTTCCAAATGATTTCATTTGATACGGGACACAAGTTTTGAGAAATAAATGTTTCTTAGTTCAATCCAGCAACTTCTGAGGAATTCCTCCCTTAGATGGGAGCTACATACTAACTTCCAAACCTGAGTTACTAGCTGAAAGCTCTCTCTCTGGGGAACTTCCCTCTCGGAGATGAGTTGAAACGTGGTCCTTCCCAGTTCCACACTGCCTGCAGATACAGTTACAAACATACTCACTAGACATGTTTGTCAGAAGCTCATGGGATGCAAAGGGCAAGCTGCAGACTTCAAGGTTGTGTCTCCAGGTGCAGTAAAGCGGTATTCATGGAACATCCTGAATATCAATGCTGCCACGTTCTCATGGCCAACAGAACGCAGTTAGTAGAAAGCTGGCTTCGAGGCATGCCTCCTTTTGAAAGCTGAGCTCAGGGCAGGACCTCCCGCATCCTGACCTCCCATAGTCATAGCTGCTAACATCCTTATTTTAGGTGTTGGGAGAGGTTGGAGAAATGCAAGTGGAAGTGTCAGGACTGTACTCACGTGTATCTCAGTTCAGTACAGTGATTACCAGCATCCTTGTTTAATTAGAGTGTAGCTTGGGTATACCTTGCCTCGATAAGTGTCTAGCAGACATCGGCCTGCAAAGCATACACACTTCTGAGAGTTGAATTTATGCCTTGTACCTCGCACATGCTGACTGCAGGTACACTTCACTCCTATAAGGCCTAGGCTCGATGCGTGACAGAAGTTTTGTCAGAGGTTAGTGGAAGGTGCTGGCCCACACAATTAGTCTCCAAGCCCAATCCAGAGATATGTGAGGAACTGCTCTCTAGGATTGGTGCTACACACTAAGTTCCATACATGAGAATCTAGTTGAACACAGTGTCCAAAGGGTACTTGCTTCTGAGACTTGAGCTCACCTCCAGTCCCTCACAGTTCCACACGGCCTTCAGATGAAATTTTGAACATCCTCACTAGACGTGTTGGTCAGAAGCTCATAGGACAAAAGGAGCTAGCTGCAGGCTTCAATGCTTGTGTCTCTAGGTGCAATAGAGCGGTATACATGGAAACTCCTGACTTACAAATTAGCTACATTCTCATGGCCATAAGAACGCAGCTAGTGGAAAGGTGCATTCGAGGCATGCTGCTGAGGATCAGAGTCACCAGTTCCAGGTGAGGGACAGGTGGGGCCAGAGTCACTGGTACAGAAGAGGCCAAAGTGAGGACCAGAGTTCAGGTCCAGGTGAGTCCCGGTGTGGAATAGAGGAACCATGTCCCGATGATGCCCAGGTAGGGACCAGAGTCACCAGGTCCAGATGAGGCCCAGGTGGGGAGCATATTCACTAGGTTCAGGTGAGGCCCAGTTGAGGACCACAGTCACCAGGTCTCGTTGAGGCCTAGAGGGGTACCAGAATCACCTGGTCCAGGTGACATCCAGATGGGGACCAGAGTCACCAGGTCAGGGTGAGGCCCAGAGGGGTTCAAGAGTCATCATGTCAAGGCGAGGCTCAGGTGTGGAACAGAGTAACCAGGTCCCAATGATGCCAAGGTGAGGACCAGAGTCACCAGATCTGGGTGACGCCTAGATAGGATCAGAGTCACCAGTTCCAGGTGAGGTCAAGAAGGAGTCCACAGCAATCAGGTCCAGGTGGGGAACAAGGTCACCAGGAGTGGGTGAGGCCCAGATGGGGACTAGATTCACCAGGTCCAGGTGAGGCCCAGGTGGTGACCAGAGTCACCGGGTCCGGGTGAGGACCAGGTAAGGACCAGATTCACCAGGTCCAAGAGGCCCACGTGGGGACCTGAATCACCAGGTATGGGTGAGGCCCAGGTGGCAACCCCACTCACCAGGTCCAGGTGAAGCCAACCTGCAGGCCATAGTCACCAGATCCAGGTGAGGCCCTGGTGGGGACCAGAGTCCCCAGCTAAATGTGAGGCTAGAAGGACACCACAGTCACCAGGTCCAGGTGTGGTTCATGTGGGAACGAGAGTCACCAGGTCCAGGTGAAACCCAGGTGGGGACCACAGTCACCAGGTCCAGATTGAGGCCTAGGTGGGGGGCCCAGAGTCATCAGGGCCAGGTGAGGCCAAAGTGTGGAGCAAAGTTATCAGGTCCAGGTGAGTCCCAGGTGGGAACCAGTCACCTCGTCCAGGTGAGGCCCACAAGTGTAGTGCCTCCAAGCTCAATCCCTCGATTTCCTAGTAGTTCTGTCTTAGACTGGTACTACATACTAAGTTCCATACTAGCTAATAGAACCCTGCATCCAACGGCAACTTACATTCGAGAGTTGGGCTCACACGCAGTCCTTCACAGTTCCACACTGCCTGCAGAATGTCTTTCCAACGTCTTCACCGGAGGTGCTTGTCAAAAGCTTGTGAGACGCAAGTGGAATAATGCAGGCCTGGAAGGTGTCTCCAGGTGGAGTAGAGTGGTATTCTTGGAACCTCCTGAGTTAGAATACTGCTGCGTTCTCAGGGCCAGAAGAATGCAGCTAGTTGAAAGCTGGCTTCTAGACATGCTTCCTTGTGAGAGTTGAGGTGAGGGCAGGACCCTCCCGCAACCTAACTGCCTGTAGACATAGGTCCTAACATCCTTATGTTAGGTGCTGGAAAAGGTTGTGAAAAGCATGTAGACGTTTCAGGCTTGTAGTCACGTGTAACTGAGTTCAATACAGCGATTTCCAACAGCCTTGTTCAATTAAAGTGTAGCTAGGTTCTAACTCCCATAAAAGAGTGGCTAGCAGACATCTGCCTGCAAAGCATACACGCTTCTGAGAGTTGAGCTTATGGGCTGTACCTCCCACAATCTGACGGCCTGTACGGATCGCTTCCACAGCATTCCCTTCTATGCGGGACAGTAGCGGAGTGAGAACCAAGTGTCTGCATTGTCAATTTCGCGACTACCGGACACCTGCCTCCAAGTGATGCACACTCCTTTGAATGAGCTTATGGCTTGTTCCTCCCACGTGCTGACCGCCTGTACCTTTCACTTCGAAAGGATGTCGTTCGATACGGGACACAAGTTTTGTGAGAGGCAAGTGTCTCCCAGCCCAATCCAACGACTTCTGAGTAATTCCTCCCTCAGAAGGTAGCTACATACTAACTTCCAAACCTGAGTACCTAGTTGAAAGCTGTCTCTCTGGGGAACTTCCTTCTGCAAGATGAGCTGACACGCGGTCCTTCCCAGTTCCACACTGCCTACAGATGGAGTTACGAACATCCTCACTAGACATGTTTGTCAGAAGCTCATGGGACGCTAGGGGCAAGCTGCAGGCTTCAACGGTTGTGTCTCCAGGTGCAGTAGAGTTTTATTCATGGAACGACCTGACTTCCAATGCTGTAAAGTGTGGGTTAGGTTACGGGTTAGGGTTAGGGTTAGGGTCCTGTTTAAGCTTAGGGTTAGGGTTAGGGTTCAGGTTAGGTTAGGGGTAGGTTCAGGGTTAGGGGTAGGCTACGGGTTAGGGTTAGATTAGGTTATGGGTTAGGTTATGGGTTAGGGTACGGGTTAGGTTATGGATTAGGGTATGGGTTAGTGTTAGGGTTAGGGTTAGGGTACGGGTTAGGGTTAGGTTTAGGGTACGGCTTAGGGTTCGGTTTAGGTTTATGGTTAGGGTTAGGGTACGGGTTAGGGTTAAAGTTAGGGTACTGTTTAGGGTTAGGGTTAGGTTACGGGTTAGGGTTAGGGATAGGGTAAGGGTTAAGGTTAGGATTAGGTTAGGGTTAGGGTTAGGATTAGGGATTGGGTTTCATTAGGTTTAGGGTTGGGGTAAGGTTAGGGTTAGGGTACGGGTTAGAGTTTGGGTTAGGGTACGGGTGAGGGTTAGGGTAAGCGTTAGGGTAAGCGTTAGGGCACGGGTTAGGATTAGGGTACGGTTTAAGGTTAGGTTTAGGGTTAGGTTTAGGGTTAGGGTATGGGATAGGGTTAGGTTTAGGGTACTGTTTAGTGTTAGGGTTAGGGTTAGGTTACAGGTTAGGGTTACGGTTAGGGTTAGAGTACGGGTTAGGGTTAGAGTTAGAGTTCGGGTTATATTTAGGGTTAGGGTTAGGCTACGTGTTAGGGTTAGTGTTAGGTTTATGATTAGGGTTCGGTTTAGGCTTAGGTTTAGGGTACAGATTAGGGTTAGAGTACGGGTTAGGGTTAGGGTTTGGGTACGGTTTAGAGATATGGTATGGATTATGTATGGGTTAAGGTATGGGTTAGGGTACTGGTAACAGTTAGGGTTTGGGTTAGGTTTAGGGTACGGGTTAGGGTTAGGTTTAGGGTTAGGGTTAGGGTACAGGATAGGGTTAGGTTTAGGGTTAGTGTTAGGGTTTGGGTTAGGGTACGGGTTAGGGTTAGGTTTAGGGTACTGTTTAGGGTTAGGGTTAGGGTTAGGTTATGGTTTAGGGTTAGTGTAGGTTACGGGTTAGGGTTAGTGTTAGGGTTAGGTTTCGGTTAGGGTTAGGGTAGGGTTAGGGTTAGGGTTAGGGTTAGGGTACTGTTTAGGGTTAGGTATAGTGTTAGGTTTAGTTTAGGGTTAGGGTTAGGGTTAGGTTAGGTTATGGGTTAGGGTTCGGGTTAGGATATGGGATACGTTTAGGGGTAGGGTTAGGGAATGGGTTAGGGTTAGGGTTGGGGTTAGGCTTAGGTTATGGGTTCAGGTTAGGGTTAGGGGTGGGGTATGGGTTTGTTTATGGGTTAGGGTACGGGTACGGTTATGGGTTAGTGTACAGGTTAGTGTTAGGGTTTGGGTTAGGGAACAGGATAGGTTTAGGGTTTGGGTATGGGTTAGGGTACAGGTTAGGTTACGGTTTAGGGTTAGGGTACGGGTTAGAGTTAGGGTTCAGGTTAGGGTTGGGGTTAGGGTTAGGTTTAGGGTAGGGTTAGGTTTAGGGTTACGGTACGGGTTAGCGTACGCATTAGGGTTAGGGTTAGGGTACGGGTTAGGATTAGGGTACGGGAGAGTTAGTGTTAGAGTTAGGGTACGGGTTTGGGTTAGAGTTAGGGTTAGGGTACGGCTTAGGGTTAGGTTTAGTGTTAGGGTTAGGTTAAGGTACACGTTAGGGTTAGGGTACTGTTTAGGGTTAGGTTTAGTTTACGGGTTAGGGTTAGGGTTAAGGTTAGTTTACGTGTTAGGGATAGGGTTTGGGTGAGGTTTAGGGTTAGGTTAGGGTTAGGGTTAGGTTTAGAGATAGGGTTAGGGTTATGATTAGTGCTAGGGTTAGGTTAGGGGTAGTTTTAGTGTGAGGGTACGGGTTATGGTTAGGGTTAGGGTAGGGTACGGTTTAGGGTTAGGGTACGGGTTAGGGTTAGTGTACGGGTTAGGGTTAGTGTTAGGGTTAGGGGTTAGGGTTAGGGTTATAGTTATGGTTAAGGATTAGGGTTTAGGATTAGGGTTAGGGGTTAGGGGTTCGGGTTCGGGTTAGGGTTAAGGGTTAGGGGTTAGGGTTAGGGGTTAGGGTTATGGTTAGGGTTAGGAGTTAGGGTTAGGTTTTGGGTTAGGGTTAGGGTTATGGTTAGGGTACGGCTTAGGGTTAGGTTTAGGGTTAGTGTTAGGGTTAAGGTACACGTTTGGGTTAGGGTTAGGGTACTTTTTAGGGTTAGGGTTAGGTTTAGTTTATGGGTTAGTGTTAGGATCAGGGTTAGGTTTAGTTTACGTGTCAGGGATACGGTTAGGGTGAGGGTTAGGTTAGGTTAGGGTTAGGGTTAGGGTTTGGTTTAGAGATAGGGTTAGGGTTATGATTAGAGTTAGGGTTAGGTTTAGGGGTAGTTTTAGTGTTAGGGTACGGGTTATGGTTAGGGTTAGGGTAGGGTACGGTATAGGGTTAGGGTACGGGTTAGGGTTAGTTTTAGGGTTAGTATTAGGGTACGGGTTAGGGTTAGTGTTAGGGTACCATTTAGGGTTAGTGTACGGGTTAGCGTTAGGGTTGGGGTTAGCGTAAGGGTTAGGGCACGGGTTAGGATTAGGGTTAGGGTATTGTTTGGGTTAGGGTCAGGGTTAGATTTAGGTTATGTGTTAGGGTACGGGTTAGGGTTAGGATACGGGTTAGGGTTAATGTACGGGTTAGGGTTGGGGTTAAGGTATGGTTTAGGGTTAGGGTATGGGTTAGGGTTAGAGTACGGGTTACGGTTAGGGTTAGGTTACGGGTTAGGGTAAGGGTTAGGGTTAGGTTTAGGGTTAAGTGTTGAGGTTAAGGGTTACGGATAGCGTTAGGGGTCATGGTTAGGGGTTAGGGTTAGGGTACTGGTTAGGGTACGGGTTAGGGTTAGGGTTAGGTTACGGGTTAGTGTATGGGTTAGGTTTCAGGTTAGGTTTAGGGTTAAGGTTAGGGTTAGTGTTAGGGTTAGGTTTAGGGTTAAGGTTAGGGTGAGGGGTTAGGGTTAGTGTTAGGGTTAGGGGTTAGGGTTAGGGTTAGGGTACGGGTTACGGTTAGAGTACGGGTTACGGTTAGGGTTAGGGTACGGGTTTAGGGTTAGGGTATGGTTTAGGATTAGGGTACAGTTTAGGGTACGGGTTAGGGTTAGGGTACAGGTTATGGTTAGTGTAAGGGTTAGGGGTAGGATTACTGTACAGGATAGGGTTAGGGTACGGGTTAGGGTTAGGTTTAGGGTACGGGTTAGAGTTAGGGTATAGGTTAGGGTTAGGTTTAGGTTACGGGTGAGTGTTAGGGTTAGGGTACGGGTTAGTGTATGGGTTAGGTTTCAGGTTAGGTTTAGGGTTAGTTTTAGGTTAGGGGTTAGGGTTAGTGTTAGGTTTAGGGTTAGGGTTAGGGTTAAGTGTTAGGTTTAAGGGTTAGGGATAGTGTTAGGGTTAGGGTTAGGGGTTAGGGTTAGGGTAGGGGTTAAGGGTTAGTGTTAAGGGTTAGGGTTAGGGGTTAGGGTTAGTGTTAGGTTAGGGTTAAGGTTAGGGCTTAATGTTAGGGTTAGGGTTAGGGTTTGGGTTAGGTTAGGTTAGGGTTTAGTTAGGGTTTAGGGTTAGGGTTAAGGCTTAGGGTTAGGTTTAGGGTTAGTGGTTAGGGGTTAAGG
>NW_023330521.1:0-87359 GCF_011100685.1 Canis lupus familiaris
TGTGAAGTCTGAGAATCGTTTCAAGACCAGGATGAGGACTTTTGCACAACTGTGCAAAGTCAACACCTTGGACGCAGGCACTTTCTCTAGACACTTACTACAATGGTAGGCATTTTCACCTTCAAGCATTTCGGGCTTCACCAACTGCTCCAAAGCTTGGCTGACACTCTGAGCAGCCCCGATGTCCAGGCTGATGTCCAGGTAAGGTTCCAGAGTGCTGGTAATGCCTTGGCAGTGGAGACACTGGATTTGTGACCTCCAGTACCCCCCAAAGATATGCTGGATGAGGGTGCTGTCCTGAGCATGCTGAGAGTCTGAGGGCTTGTCTTCAGGCAAGCATGCTTGCTGCATTGCATCCAGAATGAACATGAGATACTCATGGGCATCTTCTTGCTTGTGTGTGTGTGTGGAAGGTGGCGAGCAGGAGTGGAAGGGGTCGGAGCACACGTCCAGGATGGCAGAGAACCCGGGTCATGTGAGCCTGCAGAGTACACAGCATGCAGGATGTCTGCTTCCTACAGGCTGTCCCGTGCTTCTGGGACAGCACATAGCTGGCAAGGGGCTCTGTGTAGGTCAGACACTGTAGGGTTGCATTCACGTAGCAAGTGTTCCCCATGTTCTGAAGCCCAGCTCCCACCTGGGAAAGATCCTCCCAACTCAGAGGCGTCTTGGTGGGAGGCCGCCCTGCTGATGCGGGAGCCAAAGGATCAGTCAGGGAGGAGAGTGTCTTTGATGCAGGGGATGTCTTCTCAGGCAGAGAGGGTCCTCCGTGGACTTCAGCACCACCTCTCTGTGACCAGCATGATTGGGGTTTGGGAGAGTCGTTGAACTGAGACTCCTCTGAGCGGTGGAGGTAGGCAGCCTCCATGTCGGCAGAAACAGTGTCCACAAGATAAATTCAACCAGGAGCTTCAGGTCACAAAGGGATGCTTCTCTCACTGAGCCAGTTTCCAAATGGCAGATAGTGACCCTCACCTCCACCTTTTATGGCTTTTGGGCCCTGGGATAAGGCACAAAATCCTCTAATCCACGGAATCGCTTGATTGGATTACAGGATTTGGGTGTGGTCCCTTTCTCATAGAGAACATTCAGGTCAGTCCACCTCCTAATCTTGCCTCTGAAAACAGCCAACACATTCAGATTCTTCTCAACCTCTTTAAGTGTCCCTGCACCTTTCTGAACAGAATTTGTTCAGAGTTTCTATGTTCAAAGGAAATTTTTGAAAGTCCTTTTCCTTTGACTAACCGCAAGGGAGCCAAGGAGTGTCAGATGTCAGTCCTGTAGGACAGGGAAGATCACTTTCCCAAAGGAGCTGAGATATCACATAGGAACACGTTCTCCTCACCAGCCAGAGTGTTTGTAGCTGTAACCAATTATTTGGGAATGTGGCATCCATTGCTTTGCTTCTACACCTTCATCTCTCTCTACTATGATTCCAATATACAAAGATTATGAAGGTTTAGATGAATATCATTTTCTGCTTAGGTGTGTCTCGGGTCTACAACAGGAGAAATTCACTGGCTGGTTCTATGCTTTGGGAAAGATTCCTTTAAAACTCCTTTTCCTGCAAGTCTATATCTTAAATCCAGTTTTTATATGCCTAATTTTAACTGTTCCTCAGGTAATTCTACACCAATATCCATTATATACTTTCGATTTAATTGGAGTATGTTGTAGGCTTGCACATTTTTACACATTATGGTTTTGGCAGTTGTAGATGCAGGGAGGAAGGCACTGCGGTGGCTCGTGGTTTGGAAATGCCATTATGGTTTATTCTGCTTACAGAATTAGTAGTGTCTGTGGAAATTTTGAGTCGACAAGACAATTAATTCCTTCTTCTGACAATGACCTTTTCCAGTTTATGAATTTGGGTAAGTCTTAGGAAAGGTGGAAACCTAAGTCCATTTGTCTTCTTTACTAAACAGAGGCCAAGAACAACAGGAGCATTTTGCCAGGCCTTGGTCAGTGACTGGGCTTCAGAAACACTGGGGCCCTGCTGAATTCTTGACGTTCACTTGTCATCACTGGACACTAAGAGAATAAAAGTGTCATCTTTGACACCACCATGTTTTAGGATATTTATTCTGTAATCACGGAGTCCAAAAAAATTTTGTGTAGATGCTCTTTATGATATCTCCGTTTTTAACTGGAAGTTTTAATTGACAAAATGAATGTTACATCATGAATATCCTCAAACTTTGACCCCATTTTCATTGCCATTAGCTCTAAATCGAGCAGAAGTGTTGGTAAAATACCAATAGTCAGGAAACAGGAGTCCTGAGGTTATTTCCCACGCTAAAATGTACCACTATGATTTCACTTGCAGAAATTTTGGTATCCACCAAATCCACATGGACTTACATCTCCATTCAGAGACACACACAGGCACACACACATAGAGCCCACCCGCTGTGGGCTCTGCAAATGGACATTGTTTTCTCCTGAGATGGGTTTTTCTTGTGTCAATGCTGGTAGCTTTGCGGGAACTGTGATTGTCAATATTTAACCCATGCAGCTTGTTTATTCTTTAGTGTTAATTTAGAATTGTGTGTAGTGTTTTATGTCCCTTAATAAAATATTAGCACAGATGAATAGCGTGCATGTCTTGCTTTTGATCTTGTTTTGTGGGGGTTTTTTCTCGGCATTTCTGAACCTCTCTGTAATTATATTAATTCCATTAATTCCTCCAGCCTTAGTTACCTGAGGGGAGACAGCAGCTTGATCGGTTCAGGGAATACGTAGACATTGAGGATCTCCTGCACACCCAGGGTTCTGCGTGAAGTACTGCATAGGGAACATTGATCCCTGAGCATCCAGGGTGGGTGCCATTAGCACCACACGGGGCCTCGGTTGCACGTTGGTCTGTAATGGGACGAGTTGACGGTTGTCCTCTATACATATCCCAAAACCCACTTCAATGCTGGCTCATGCTGCCTCCTTCCTGAGGCCTGGGCATGGAGATTTTTCACCCTCCAGATGATTTCTCAAGGAGGCAATGTTTGACAAGTGGGCACATAATGGTCCAATAACACGAGACCCAGGACTGGTTGCTTCCTTCTGACTCTCTCTCTCTTTCTCTCTCTGCCTCTCATCCTCAGGCATATCTCTGATGTGGGCTCATGGAAACAAAACAATACAACACCATGTGAAACCAAACCAAATGAAACTAAATGAAACAAAACCAAATCAAATCAAACCAAACCAAACCAAAGCACATCCATTGTCGTGTTGAGAGAATTTCTTTTTTTAGGAAAAACAACTGACTGCTCTTTCCTTGCTCCAGAGCACATGTTTAAGGGTGTTCCCTCTCTCTGTGCAGATGCCTGTAGGTGGAGGGTAGAGGAGCTCCTGGATGAGCGCACTGGGCTTTTAAAAGTCAGAGGTCAGTAGAGAAGCCATGGTGTGGGATCCTTCTCCTGCCCCCAAGGCCTAAGTAACTCCCATTCATGCAATCATTATGTGACCCAGGTCAGAGTCTGGTCCCTTGAGCCTTGGGCCCCGGTCTCATCCCATGAACACTTCCCTATTGCTATCTCATGGCTTCTGATGAAAATGCGGCTTCTTGGGCACTCAAGGGATGCGTGCAGTAATAGAAATGTTCCCTACTTTCTGGAAGCCTATGAAGATCCCAGAGGTCCAAGGGTAGAAAGGCCTATCCTCACAGGGGATGTTGGGATTCGAGCTAGTGAAGTAGCCTAAGGAGTCTTGAACCTGCAGATATAGGGTACAGGGGTGAGGAGACAGGCAGGCGTGAGCAAAGGGCCATAAGGCTGGGTTCTCCATCAGAATTGGCACTTCATGGGCAGTTGAGGGGATTCATTCCATGTGACCAGGGAGACCAGGGAGAAAGGCTAGCTGAAGAAGTCCTGAGCAGGCCCGTGCTCTCCCCTCTAGTCACCTCACGTGTCTTTTGCTTCCCCGCCATCCATTAACCAAAGCAAAGCAAAGCAAAGCAAAGCAGACCAAACCTGTCTTCCCAAAAAAATCCACTCCCATCCAGATATGGAGGAAGACAGAGTTATCTGGACAAACTGGCATAGGTTATGGATACACCATGAGCGTGAGACACACTAAATCTCAAAATTGTCAAGAAGCAAAACTTATAGATGGAGAACCATAAAATTCATTCCAGTGACAAAAAGCCAAACATGAAGAATGTATCTATAAAATAAAAATGTAAAAAATTGATATTAACAAAAGCCTTAAAATCAGAGTTGAGAAAATATGAAACCAGGTGAAAAGGGGAAAAACACAAAAAAGCATCGTATAATTTTAAACCGCAGATATAGGAATCATTAGGTAAATGCTCAAATTCTGTATACTGTGTTGTCCCAAACCCGGGATACGCACAACTGAATACATATTCTTCTCAAGTGCACATGGAACTTTCTCCAGAATGGACCACATATTGGGTCACAAATCGGGTCTGAACTGATACCAAAAGATTGGGATCGTCCCCTGCATATTCTCAGACCATAATGCTTTGAAATTAGAACTCAATCACAAGAAGTTTGGAAGGATTTCAAACACGTGGAGGTTAAGGACCATCCTGCTAAAGATGAAAGGGTCAACCAGGAAATTAAGGAAGAATTAAAAAGATTCATAGAAACAAATGAGAATGAAGATACAACCATTCAAACTCCTTGGGATAGAGCAGTACCAAAGTTTCTACAAATAGTCCTATATTGGTTGATTTTACTGTGGGTTTTAACCTGAGGCTTTATCTCTGCTGAATTTTTTTTTATTTTATCACGATTCTGCTCAACTTAGAGCAAATAACAATGGAATAGACCTACAAATGTGGATCACCAAATTAACTGAAATAGTTATCAGTCTACTAGTTTTAAAATGACCAATGGACGCCTGCCTGGCTCAGTCTGAAGGGCGTGTGGTTATTGATCTTGGGGTCGTGACTTCGAGTCCCACATCGGGCACAGAGTTTCCTTAAAAAAAAAAAAGAAAAGAAAAGCACAAGTGTTTAAAAATGCCCCAAATCAATAAGGCTCCCACCGATGAGCTGGCCCATGGTGGGATGGGACTTCCCACCTGCTCCTTCAGCCGCTGAGCCCTGAGCACAGATAGTGCCAGAGCTGAGAAGCCGACCAGGTCCTCCTTCTCGGAGCTCATGCTCCAGGGGGAAAGATGGACAAAATACGGAAAATCATCAGGAATGAAAAGAGCAATTGCTCCCTAAAAAAAGAGCCTGATGCTACCTCTGACTCCTGAACTCTACAGGTGAGGCTGTGTCAAACTGTGGGGCTTTGACAAACGCAGCAGCTGGGGTTCCAGGGAGCCACTGAGGGGAGGAGGTGCAGATCCAAGCAGAGCCACTGCCTGCCAGGATCACAGCCTGTGAAGAAGGCAGAAGGGAGCATGGAGCCAGCTCTGTGCCTTCTTTTGGGGTCAAGGCTGCTCCTCCCTTCCTGAGGGGGCTGGGGAAAGTTGTGTGGATGGAACTGGCTACAGACATGGAGATGTGACGGGGGTGGGGGTGGGCACTGACAGCCCAGACAGGAGGCATTCCAGCACATTCCAGTCTGAGGAAGAGCCCGGGTCAGGGCGACACACTGGGTGCACCGCTGTCCACAGCTCACCCAGTGGAAATAAGGAATGGCCTGTAACACACGACAGGTAGGGTTTCAGGATGAGGACAGCCTCACACCTTCTGGGCCAAGACTCCGACAACTTCTGTAGGGTTTGCCTTGGATTCAGGAGACTAGGATCGTGGGAAGCTATTACCCATCCCTCCCCCGGAGGGACTGTCATCTTCTGGGCCTCCAGAATGAGAATACAGGTGCCCACGTGTGTGCACACAGGACCTTGTGGGCCTGGACACAGGTACACACCAAGGAAGAACATGTGGTGGGAGGTATTTCCTGCATGTGACACCCGTCTCCAATGTCATAGATATGATGCCACAGTGGCCTGGGGACATCTGGAGGAAGCACCCGCTAGGATACTCCCTGTTCCACAGGCAAGACGCAGACCATCCCCGACAGGCACAATGGCTTCTGAGGGGTCAAAACCAGGGAAGAATGGAAAGTTGTGTCTGAACCCAGGTGTGTTTCCAGGCTGGGGCCCTGGCTGCACACAGTCCTTCCATGGGGCCTGGGAGAGGGATGCGGTTGTGTCATTCTGTGCACACATGCCATTGCCTGCAGGGAGCCGTCGGCAGCCCCGAGCACTGCTCCTGAAGCTTCCTCCAGGTGTGGACTCAGGCAGGGGGTTCCAGGCAGTGAGGTGACTTCCTTGACACAGAGCCCAAAAGAACTTGGAACCCCTGTAACCAGGCACCCGCATTCTAGGGCAGCCCCACCTCAGGGTCACTTGGCTGGAGACATCCGCGACTGAAAGATGTTCTCTTGCTACTTTCCCACTTCTGGGGACTCTGGTTTCCAGGAACCCCAGGGATGCCGCTTGTTCACAAGGGCTTCCAGTCAGAGGAAGAACCCGGGTCAGGGCGACACACAGTTCACAAGGGGCTGTAGACTTTGGCTCCACCATAAAATCCAACGCCTCAGGGCGTTTATCAAGAGGCACCATAAGGTAATACAGAGCAGCCCAGCCCAGGCCAGGCCACCTCTGCCAGCCATCCTGGGCAGCCCCATCCCCTCCTCTTCAGTTTCAGGGAAACAGGGATCTGTGGGCAGGTCACATCCAGGCTGGAGGACGTTGCAGGGCAGCAGGTCCCCGGTGATCCCTTCAGGGTCACCCTGATGTCACGGTGGGCAGGGTGGAAACAGGATTCCTGAGGTGCCTCTTACCCAACCCAGAGTTAACCCAAGGCCTGGCAGCTGCATCCCTTTGCTCTCCTTGGGGGAGGTGTGTGCCGACTGCACTGTGGTGTGTCTGGAATGGAGTCAGCTGGGTGTGCGGCCCAGCCAAGGCAGCCAGACCGGGCGCTGAGGCCTCCTGCCGGGCTGCCGGGCACTGTCTTTACACGGAGATCCACCCAGGACATGGGGCAGGAGGGGGAGGAAGAGGTGGTCTGCCCCACCGCCTTGGGGAACTGGGAATTGCCCTGCACAGCTAACAGAGGCCAGCGCAGGCTCCAGGTGAGTGCAGGGGCTGGGGCTATCTGACACCCAGGGCTCTGATGTGGCAGGAAGACCCCGGGTCCCAGAAGCCAGCCTGCAACTCCCCTGGGCTCCCCCCTAGACACCTGCTCCCACATGAGCTGGATTCCCCTCCTCCCCAGACTTGCCCCCATGGCCCTGACCCTGCCTGGGCCAGATGCAGAGTCCCTGTGCACAGATTTGGAGGAATATCAGAATAGAGCCTTCAGGGGATGGCTGGTCGCCCAGTGGTTTAGCGCCTGCCTTCCACCCAGGCCCTGACCCTAAGAGTCCCGGTATCCAGTCCTGCCTCGGGCTCTCTGCACGGCGGCTGCTTCTGCCTCTGTCAGTGTGTCTGCCTCTCTGCTTTTGTGTCTCTGTGTCTCTCATGAATAAATAATAAATGTTTTAAAAAAGAGACACACCATGTCTCATCGCACTCACTCTCCAGTAGTTTGCACTGTCCTATGCTTTCTCCTAACTGGTGCTCCCCGGAGACCCCATTGGCCTGAGGTCCTTCCCCACCTTCCCCAAGGCTTGAGCATGGTCCTGGTGAGTTGGGAGACTTTCTCCCAAAGGGACACGGGGCTCACTGTACTGTGTCTATTGCTCCGCAGTTAGGTTTTGAAGGAGCACATCCCTGACCCCCTTCCCGGGGTCAGGCACAGGGGCCTCGTGTGCTGCACAACATGTCAGAAGGCCAGTCGGTTCCCACAGCCATTGAGCCCTTCACTGATGCAGGGCTCGATGCGATTCCCTTCTGTTGCCAAATTACAGGACGGAGCTCAACATCCTGCAGCCCTCACACCCTGAGCCCTCCCACCCAAGGAAAGGTCTCCCTGTTGGCACCTCAAGAGACAGACGTGTGGTCAAATTCAAGGGGTAAAGCCATTAACGCAGGGAAGTGATTTTAAACCTCAGCTGGCAGTTGGACCTGGGATGCCAACCTCTCCCACTAGATCCTTGTATTGATCCAAATTTGTTTGAAAATTTATCCTCTCAGATTATTTCTTTATTGGATAATTTGCTTGTTTAAGAGGCAGGCAGGGAGCAAGGAGTAGGAGAGGGAGACACGGGCTCCTCAAGCACACTCTGCCCTAAGCGCAGAGCCTGCCAGGGGCACGATCTCAGGATGTTGAGGCTATGACCTGAGCCACAAGCAAGAGTCAGATGCTAAGTGACTGAGCTGCAGGCGTCTAGCCCCAGGTTCCTGCTGTGGGGAGAGAGAGTCCCTGAGATGTTTCCAAAGGAAATCCTGGCCCCTTTGGGAACATGGACCCTGTCATTTGGAACCAGTACACCACCAATGCTCAATGGAGGTCTGGCCATGAAGACCAATGAGATCTCTGTGATCCAGAGTGGGGGGATTCCTACCCTCCCAGTCTCCCTGGGGCCAGCTCCATTGTGAACAACACCCCTATCTCCGAGATGGATGGCTCCCAGTCTGCCATCAGGGCTGAAGTGGAAAAACCAGGTGCTGCCGACAGCGTCCCCAAACACCAATTCCCTCACTTCCTCGAAGAAAATAAGATTGCAGTCAGCTAAGCTCTTGTCGAGGGAGAAATGCAGGCAGAATGACCTCTAGAACTCTACTTTTTTTTTTCCTTGTTAGAAGAACCCATCTCCTCCTGTTTTTCTTACTGATGTGCAGATTTACACTTGTGATCACAACCTCAGGCAAGTCCTACAATCAGATGTTGTTATGCTGCTTTGCAAAAAAAAAAAAAAAAAAAAAAATTAAAAAGAGAAAAGAAATTGAAAAAAGAAAAACACCAAAAAATACTGAAACGTATACAGGCTAGAATTTTTTTTTCTTCATTTTGGAAAGAAGCGGGTCCTGCAAAGTAGCTTTGTTACTTGCGACAAGCTGTATACATAAAACCCTTGTACAACCAAGAATAAGTATTTCCAAAGACTATCCTCCTATTTCAAGTTGGAACTTACTGAATTAAAATGGACAAGACAACTGTTAGCCTATTGGGGGAGGGGGTACTGTATACTTCCCTGGTGACTCTATGTGGGTACGTGGACAAGATCTGGCATCTGTTTAGGGCCCTGTTTCGTATGACACCCACCCACCATCTTTCCATTTTTTTTCCTGAATGTACTTTCTTTTTCTTTAAACCAAGGTTGTAGAATTACAAAATTCCTTCAACCTTGGTCCTTAGGTAGGATACCCTCAAATGGACTGGTTTAGTCCTTAGGGGGTCAATATGTGTTGCTGCTTATTTAAATAGAGTCATTCAGAGCCCCAAGAGTGGCAATGTACTCCCTATGCTTTCCAGGTGTCTCATTCGTGAGCCAGCAGGAGGGCTAGGCACCTAAGCAGGGACCCTCAGGTGACTTAATTTGGTTCCCCAGTGCCTACTCGATCAAAGACCTGGGTTTTCCTTCTTGAAGAAACTCACGGAAAGGGCATATTTCTTACAGGTTCACATACTACTTTGTACAGAAAAAGTGTCCTTGGTGCAGCTTATGCCAAGTTAGTATGAAGATTGTTCTTGAGTATTGCATGAAGGCTACGATGTTCGAATGGGCAAGTCATGGGTGTGAAAGCTTTAATTTATCTACCTCATTTATTTTTTTATTTTTGTAGCCATAATGTCTATTTTCCTATTTTATGACCGCTGAAGTGTTCTAATGCGCTTTCTTAAACCTGAGTTGATGTGTGGTGGGAGCAGCTGGACGTGGAAGATATTTTCATGGTTCTTTTTTTTTTTAACTCTACTCGCCCCCCCTTTTTTGTATATGTAATGAAACATGCTCTGATGTGTTTGAACAAAGAGGGAGAAAGAAAGACTTTAATTTCCGAGTGGAGAATCACCTTCTTTGTGGAAAAGTAGATCAAGACTGTTAACAAAAGTTGGTCTGTGTTATGGCACCTGACTTTAGGATCCAAATTTTTTTGGCCACGTTGTGCCTTTCCTTCTGGAATTGTAAGTTGAGAACACAATGCTAGTACCTCCTTACACTGTGAAGTGGATATTGTTACTGAGAACACACCAGCGCTTTTTTCCCTGTTAAGCAAATCATGCCCGTGTGAATGTATGATCTGTGGAGAAACCCCTGTAGTTTTTACCTGCTGATGCTGTCGGTCTTGTTGGAGAATAAATTTTGGATGTTTTTGTTCTCCCCCCCCCCAAAAAAAAAACAAAGAGCAAAATCATGTGATAATCATCTTTCTCTAATCGACTTATTTTGCTTAGCATAATAACTTCTAGTTCCAACGACATTGTGGCAAATTGTAAGATTCCACCATTTTGATATCTGAGTAATATTCCATTATACATATATATATGAATATATATATAATGCATATATATTCCATATATTTATAATATAATGTTGCTTTCAAAACCCCTGCTCACGCTGCTTCACCTCCTGTGGAGGAATTCCAGCTCCACTCACCTGCACCCAGCAAACATCCGTTTGGGAGATACTCATTTTTCTTTCTCTTCAACAGTCTCCTGTCTATTCCTTGGGACCAAGGTCTCCCACTTTTCTACTCAGAGGCCTTTTCCTGATGCTTCCGTTATGAGTGATGGCATGATTTGTGACATTAAAAATACATGTCTCTCTCAGACATGACATCTTAAGTTCTTGAATTCAGGATATGGTTTATTCCTTATGGAGCCTAGAATATGGCCAATGGCCAATGTACATCAGCAGAGCTGGTGTTGGATAATCGACCCGGATCACACAACTCATTAAGAGCAAAACTTGATGTGTGTGCCTGCAAGACTTGGTTCATATCCTCTTTGCTTCCCTCCCTGACAATGAGATCTTCTACCCTGGAGATGCTGAGCTTGAACACAAAGATCTTTCTCCTAGAAATGCACATTTCTGGAATCCTGTGGAAGAACTTGGAAGTGATATTCTGATAGGAAAAATATTACATATAGGAGTTGTTTTAGGCAGAGGTAACTAATGGAGAAAGATTTACTTTTCAAAAATGCATGACACAGTAAAAATACCAAAGAGTGCAGAAATAAAAGCTGAGGCCAGGAGAGGTGATCTCCAAAAACGTAGGTCTCCTGAGATAATCAGTTACATGGAAAATAATCAAATATCAATCTTGCCCTCCTGTCCTATATTTACTTGGGAAGAGATTCCCAAGCTGCTGTTCATCAAAGGAGTTGTACCAAGTTCTGGATCTTATAAAGGCCAAAGAACGTATGGATACTCATTCTGACTTGTGTATTCTGCAGAGAAGAATAACAAATCTTCCTTCTCTTTCCTCCATAGATTCTTTATCACACTCAGATCTCTTACCAGAGGCAGACAGCTTCTGAGATGCCTCTGTTGACCCTTGAGGATGAAATAGAGGCCAATCTCTTGACCCTACAGCAAGACACTACAGAGGTCTAGCTGTAGGGTCAGATGTTCTCTTAATGAACCAACCAGTTATGGGCAACTCAGAGTACAAATTATCGGGAACTTGGTAAAAAAAGGAGGGGGGCAAGACACTTACAATATAAGTGTATAATATAAGAAATTATATCTTACAGTATAAGAAAAGGTTTATGATGAAAATAAGAACTGCCTTGCAGAGAAAAAAGACCAATAAGCTATACACATTAACAGCCCTGGTCCCATAGTTGAAGCCACAAGGGGATGTCTGAAACATTTAATCTGGACTCCAACATCCAAATAGGTAGTATGTAAACAGTTATACTTAGATACATTTTATAAACAAGACTGCAATAATGAAATATGAAAACCACTATGGAAATTAATAGTTTAAGACATACCTTAAACATTAAAGAGAAATACACAGAAATGTATTAATAAAAGACTATATTCACAATAAAAATATCAACGAAACAGAATAAATACATATCCAGGACCAAAAGAATAAGTAAATGCTTGTTATCTAAAAGGAAATTTTGTAGTAGAATATCTACCAAGACAGGGTTGCTTGGCTGACTCAGTCGGTTAAGCATCAGATTCTTGACTCTTGATTTCAGCTCAGGTCATGGACTTATGGTCCTGGGATCAAGTCCCACATCAGCTCTGTGCTCAGAGGGGTGTCTGCTGGAGATTCTCTCTCCCTCTCCTTCTGCCCCTCCGTGTTTGCTTTCTCTCAAATAAACAAATCTTTAGATAATGATAATAATCCTATTAAGAGAATATCCACCAAGAAAATCAAGGAATACTCTTTTCTATTCTGGATGCACAGGCCACTTTTAAATATTATTTGCATTATATTCTCAAAAGAGAGAGAAATTGATTTTCCTCCTACCCAAGAAGGACTCAATTCAAATGTGTTTTCTCATCCTTTCCTAGGAATGCATATAGTTACAAATGAAAGCAAAGGAAGAGATTACGTGCTGTAAAGAACAAATAAGTATTATACCAATTTCTCAAAGAAATAAAATAAAAGTCAATGAATTATCAGTAAGGTGCTCAAAAAAGATAATTATCTGTCAGAATTCTGAGGTTAATGAAAAGTCCTTTAAAAACAGAATTTAATACATTTTCATTTAAGAACAAACATTATGTTTTGTATAGAAAAGCATTATCTTCAGATAAATGATAGTGATCCCAGGTGCAGGAAGCCTAAAGAATCAGGAAAGGAGAAAGAAAACAAAAAGGGCAAATTTTCATGTGATTAAAAAACAAGCAAGTAGTGTATAGCAATGCTAATTTTATAAAAAGTCACGTATGGCATATAAACACATACACACTAATGTTTATATATTCATATATATATATATAATTTATATTTAAATACATATATTTAAATAAACTAATACATAGTATCATAGTACACAATCCATAAAGGTAAAATTAGTTAAAGCCAAAGCACTCCTACTGTCTCTGCTCCAGAATTTGCTCCTGGGTTGATTCCAAGTGAGGGAACACTCCTGGTATATCCATACCCTATACCAGTTTGTCCAGAATTTAACTCTTCTTCCATATCTGGATGAGAGTGGATTTTCCTTTGGGAAGATAGCTTTGGTTTGGTTTGGTTCGGTTTGGATTTTTGTTGGTGGAGAAGCAAAAGACACGAGAGGTGACTAGAGGGGGAGAACAGGCCTGCTCAGGACTTCTTCAGCTAGCCTTTCTCACTGATCTCCCTGGGCACATGGAAGGAATCCCCTCAACTGCCCATGAAGTGCCAAATCTGCTGGAGAGCCCAGCATTAAGGCCCTTCGCTCAAGCCTGCCTGCCTCCTCACCCCTGTGCCCTGTATACCTGCAGGTCCAAGAATCCTTAGGCTACTTCACTAGCTCCAATCCTGAGATTCCCCTGTGAGGATAGGCCTTTCTACCCTTGGACCTCTGGGATCTTCATAGGCTTCCAGAAGTAGGGAATTTGTTTCCCCACCTATACATCAAGTGGCCAGAAATCAAGAGCCAGGAAGCGTTTTCCTCAGAGCCATGAGATACCAATAGGGCAGCATTAACGGGATGAGACCGGGGCCCAAGGCTCAAGGGCCAGACTCTGACCTGGGTCACATAATGATTGCATGAATGGAGTTACTTAGGCCTTGGGGGCAGGAGAAGGATCCCACACCATGGCTTCTCTACTGACCTCTGACTTTTAAAAGCCCAGTGCGCTCTCCAGGAGCTCCTCTACCCTCCACCTACAGGCATCTGCACAGAGAGAGGGAACACCCTTAAACATGTGCTCTGGAGTGAGGAAAGAGCAGTCAGTTGTTTTTCCTAAAAAAAGAAATTCTCTCAACACGACAATGGATGTGCTTTGGTTTGGTTTGGTTTGGTTTGGTTTGGTTTGATTTGGTTTTGTTTCATTTAGTTTCATTTGGTTTGGTTTCACATGGTGTTGTATTGTTTTGTTTCCATGAGCCCACATCAGAGATATGCCTGAGGATGAGAGACAGAGAGAGAAAGAGAGAGAGAGTCAGAAGGAAGCAACCAGTCCTGGGTCTCGTGTTATTGGACCATTATGTGCCCACTTGTCAAACATTGCCTCCTTGAGAAATCATCTGGAGGGTGAAAAATCTCCATGCCCAGGCCTCAGGAAGGAGGCAGCATGAACCAACATTGAAGTGGGTTTTGGGATATGTATAGAGGACAACCGTCAACTAGTCCCATTACAGACCAACGTGCAACCGAGGCCCCATGTGGTGCTAATGGCACCCACCCTGGATGCTCAGGGATCAATGTTCCCTATGCAGTACTTCACGCAGAACCCTGGGTGTGCAGGAGATCCTCAATGTCTACGTATTCCCTGAACCGATCAAGCTGCTGTCTCCCCTCAGGTAACTAAGGCTGGAGGAATTAATGGAATTAATATAATTATAGAGAGGTTCAGAAATGCCGAGAAAACCCCCCCACAAAACAAGATCAAAAGCAAGACATGCATGCTATTCATCTGTGCTAATATTTTATTAAGGGACATAAAACACTACACACAATTCTAAATTAACACTAAAGAATAAACAAGCTGCATGGGTTAAATATTGACAATCACAGTTCCCGCAAAGCTACCAGCATTGACACAAGAAAAACCCATCTCAGGAGAAAACAATGTCCATTTGCAGAGCCCACAGCGGGTGGGCTCTATGTGTGTGTGCCTGTGTGTGTGTCTCTGAATGGACATGTAAGTCCATGCGGATTTGGTGGATACCAAAATTTCTGCAAGTGAAATCATAGTGGTACATTTTAGCGTGGGAATTAACCTCAGGACTCCTGTTTCCTGACTCTTGGTATTTTACCAACACTTCTGCTCGATTTAGAGCTAATGGCAATGAAAATGGGGTCAAAGTTTGAGGATATTCATGATGTAACATTCATTTTGTCAATTAAAACTTCCAGTTAAAAACGGAGATATCATAAAGAGCATCCTACACAAAATTTTTTTGGACTCCGTGATTACAGAATAAATATCCTAAAACATGGTGGTGTCAAAGATGACACTTTTATTCTCTTAGTGTCCAGTGATGACAAGTGAACTTCAAGAATTCAGCAGGGCCCCAGTGTTTCTGAAGCCCAGTCACTGACCAAGGCCTGGCAAAATTCTCCTGTTGTTCTTGGCCTCTGTTTAGAAAAGAAGACAAATGGACTTAGGTTTCCACCTTTCCTAAGACTTACCCAAATGCATAAACTGGAAAAGGTCATGGTCACAAGAAGGAATTAATTGTCTTGTCGACTCAAAATTTCCACAGACACTACTAATTCTGTAAGCAGAATAAACCATAATGGCATTTCCAAACCACGAGCCACCGCAGTGCCTTCCTCCCTGCATCTACAACTGCCAAAACCATAATGTGTAAAAAATGTGCAAGCCTACAACATACTCCAATTAAATCGAAAGTATATAATGGATATTGGTGTAGAATTACCTGAGGAACAGTTAAAATTAGGCATATAAAAACTGGATTTAAGATATAGACTTGCAGGAAAAGGAGTTTTAAAGGAATCTTTCCCAAAGCATAAAACCAGCCAGAGAATTTCTCTTGTTGTAGACCCGAGACACACCTAAGCAGAAAATGATATTCATCTAAACCTTCATAATCTTTGTATATTGGAATCATAGTAGAGAGAGATGAAGGTGTAGAAGCAAAGCAATGGATGCCACGTTCCCAAATAATTGGTTACAGCTACAAACACTCTGGCTGGTGAGGAGAACGTGTTCCTATGTGATATCTCAGCTCCTTTGGGAAAGTGATCTTCCCTGTCCTACAGGACTGACATCTGACACTCCTTGGCTCCCTTGCGGTTAGTCAAAGGAAAAGGACTTTCAAAAAGATTTCCTTTGAACATAGAAACTCTGAACAAACTCTGTTCAGAAAGGTGCAGGGACACTTAAAGAGGTTGAGAAGAATCTGAAAGTGTTGCTTGTTTTGGGAGGCAAGATTAGGAGGTGGGCTGACCTGAATGTTCTCTATGAGAAAGGGACCACACCCAAATCCTGTAATCCAATCAAGCGATTCCAGTGGATTAGAGGATTTTGTGCCTTATCCCAGGGCCCAAAAGCCATAAAAGGTGGAGGTGAGGGTCACTATCTGCCATTTGGAAACTGGCTCAGTGAGAGAAGCATCCCTTTGTGACCTGAAGCTCCTGGTTGAATTTATCTTGTGGACACTGTTTCTGCCGACATGGAGGCTGCCTACCTCCACCGCTCAGAGGCATCTCAGTTCAACGACTCTCCCAAACCCCAATCATGCTGGTCAAAGAGAGGTGGTGCTGAAGTCCACGGAGGACCCTCTCTGCCTGAGAAGACATCCCCTGCATCAAAGACACTCTCATCCCGACTGATCCTTTGGCTCCCGCATCAGCAGGGTGGCCTCCCACCAAGACGCCTCTGAGTTGGAAGGATCTTTCCCAGGTGGGAGCTGGGCTTCAGAACATGGGGAACACTTGCTACGTGAATGCAACCCTACAGTGTCTGACCTACACAGAGCCCCTTGCCAGCTACGTGCTGTCCCAGAAGCACGGGACAGCCTGTAGGAAGCAGACATCCTGCACGCTGTGTACCCTGCAGGCTCACATGACCCGGGTTCTCTGCCATCCTGGACGTGTGCTCCGACCCCTTCCACTCCTGCTCGCCGCCTTCCACACACACAAGCAAGAAGATGCCCATGAGTATCTCATGTTCATTCTGGATGCAATGCAGCAAGCATGCTTGCCTGAAGACAAGCCCTCAGACTCTCAGCATGCTCAGGACAGCACCCTCATCCAGCATAGCTTTGGGGGGTACTGGAGGTCACAAATCCAGTGTCTCCACTGCCAAAGCATTTCCAGCACTCTGGAACCTTACCTGGACATCAGCCTGGACATCGGGGCTGCTCAGAGTGTCAGCCAAGCTTTGGAGCAGTTGGTGAAGCCCGAAATGCTTGAAGGTGAAAATGCCTACCATTGTAGTAAGTGTCTAGAGAAAGTGCCTGCGTCCAAGGTGTTGACTTTGCACAGTTGTGCAAAAGTCCTCATCCTGGTCTTGAAACGATTCTCAGACTTCACAGGCAACAAAATGACTAAGGAGATGCAATATCCTGAGTGCCTTGACATGCAACACTCCCTGTCTGAGCAGAGGGCAGGACCCTTGGTTTATGTGCTCTATGCCGTGCTGGTGCATGCTGGGTGGAGTTGCCACAGTGGACGTTATTTCTGTTTCGTAAAGGCAGGAAATGGCCAGTGGCATAAAATGGATGATGCTAAGGTCAGCGCCTGCGTTGTGACTTGTGCCCTGCGCCAACTTGCCTATGTCCTCTTTTATATGCAGAAGACCGATATGGAAAGAGACCTTGTGAGTGGGTCAGTCGAGGGAGGAATCGCATCTCCCGAGGCAGACCCCGCAGAGGTGGGTGAGGCCTCAGGAGAGAGCACAAGGGATCCCACTGTGAACCTTGCTGAGTCAGAGGAGCACGGGGAAGAGACCTCAAGGCAACAAACCACATTAGACCAGGGGAGATGCCTCCAAGAACGCAACCGACCTAAGCCTGAACTTCATGTCAGGAGAAGAGAAATTGCTCTTCCTGAGAATGCAGTCATCCTTCAGCACTCCAAATACAGACATGAGATGCCCAAGAATCATCCTCAGCAAACCATGGACCTGCTCCACACTGCAGCTGGGATGATCCCACCTCAGGTGGCCGGGGATGTGGCCAAAGTCCCGCATGTGCCAGGGAGAGCCAGACCAACCAAAAGGACGAGCAAGAAGGGACAGAGGTCTGGGGAAGCAGTGCAGGGATGTGTCTACTAACTTTATTGCACATGGGCACGCACGCGCACGCGCGCAGACACACACACACACACACGGTGTCACTCACTCACCAAACCCGAACACAGTCCCACACTGGAAATATTTGGTGTTGTGTGAAATGTGTGTTCTGTATGTATGGAAGAACCATCTATCTGGGTGTGTTCCTGGGCTATGGCCTTCGACTGAAACTAGAGGACACTGACATTTAAAGCGGGTTCATTGTCATGATCTTATATTGGAATAGTGTGGATTCATATGGGGTCTATCCTGGAACCGGCCTCTCCTTCAGCCTTGGGGAGAGTAGGGGCAACTTGCAGGTGAGAGGTAGTGAGCAGTCAGGATTGAGAGTGGATATGATGCTGAGGACCTGGATTTGAAGTATATTCGACCCTCTCGTCATGCTCCGCACTTCCCATTGCTTATCTTCTATTTATATCAAAAGAATATTTGCCTGAACAGAAGCATGCGTGGGGCCTTGCCAGCGATGTGTTTTGGTCATTGCTTGGAAATGGTAAGAAAGGAATTAAATGCTTATTTTGGGGAGATAACTGCATCCAGCCTGATTGAATCTCATTGAATGTATTATGTTCCCTTCACTATCTCCTACATTAAGACGGCACAGAAGGAAACTGACAGGGACTCTTATTCCAAGGGGAAATGCCCAGCCTCCCACTGAACATAAGTTCCTATTAATATTTTGCTACCGTCTGCTATGTGGCACCTCCTGCCACAGAAGAAGTGGACTCTGGATTTCAGACCAGTTCAAATTCACGTTTGGACCTGGGTTGATACCTCAGAAAAACAGTGCCAAGTTCACGAATCTAGCAAAATGGTTTTTGAGGTCAGGTTATAGGTGCTCTGTGTTATCATTCTATTTCTTACAGAAGTAATTGACAAATTGATTGTAGAATGAAAATTATCGCATGATAACCAAAAGCTTCTGAGTGTGACCATAGATGTGCAGTTGTGACATCTCATCATAATGTATGTTCACTCTGTATTCAAACTTGGACATGCCACCCTTAATGGAAAGTAAGGGACAATAGGAACTGTGCAGAAGAAATCACACTTTTTTGTAGATTTTCATGTAACAGAGGCAGATTAGAGATAGAAAGTGTCAAGGTTTCTTTCATGTCTGGGAATTTTTTTTTTTTTTTTTACAAACACAGTTTATCGTGTCATAAAGAGTGAGGGAACCTCTGTTTATGTGTTTGCTAGAGTTTCCTAAGAAGACCTGTAGGTATCCTCGTCCTCTGAAGACTGTCATAGGGAATGAGACAGCTCATGGACTGGGAGACTTGTCTTTCACAGAAGAGGACCCTCAGGAGGAGTCTGTTGGAATAAGGAATGTCCCCCTCCTGGACTGATATGGTGAACCAGCAATTCCTCCGCTGAACTAGTTGGAAATGGTCAAGTCCACAATGTGCTACGTGGTATGCTTTTGGGCGCCTACACATATACTCCCCCCACTACACAGACACTGCAGTTTTTCGTTAGGTATATATATGGGAATCTCAAAGGGTGCTTACCAATCCAGAATGTCAAGTTTGTCTTACTGAAATACATTTTCATTTTTTTTTTTTGAAATACATTTTCTAAAAAATGTAGGTAAATCATCCTGGCAATTTGTACATTGGTTGTAAACAGAAGTAAACAAGTTAATCTGAAACTGTTTTACAAATGTCTGAATTTCTGATTTAGAAAAAGATCCCATCCAGAGATCTGCAAATTATACCATGTTTTCTCCTAGAAGACATTTTCTGTACTTGTTGATATTATTTTTCTGAAATTGTTATGGGGAATATTGCATCTGCTTTGTTCATTTTTGATCTAAAATGTTATTAGGCAGTTGTGTGTTTTTTTTATTCTTAATAGAAGACTGCAACATATGATTTGGTGTGCATGCTTTTACTCCCCAGTATTTCAGATATTTGAAATAATTATTTTATTTCCAGGCTGGCTCCTCACAGAGGCTTCTTTGCCTGTTTACCCTGAGTGGAATTCCCGCAGCCACATCTAGGTCACCAGCAACCTAAATTCATATCCTCCCTCTATGGGAATGTCTCACTCCTACTCACTGGATTAATATAGGGGAAGCGCCAGGAGCCATTTAAGAGGAAATGCAATGGGACATGGGCACATTATTCTTCAGGGTCTCTTCAGTTATGAGGGCTCTGACCAGGAAGAAGTGTGTGTGAAAAATTAGGTGGGGGGAGTAGATTTGAACCAGGAGCACACCATCTCTGGCCAAAGCTAGTAGAGACACCTGGGAGGGATGACCAGGAGATGGTTGGATAGCACATTGTGGGGACTGTGGAGGCTGGACAGTCAGCAGATGAATTCTCTGGGTAGGTGTCTGGAGGTCAATGCTCATCCTGTCCAGGTATCCATTAGTCACTTAAGGGGTTTCACTCTATATCAAGATCTATTAGTCAGGAGGACAGACCGAAGAATCTGCATAGCCTCCCACAGAACAGATTCCCCAGTCCTTTCCAGGGAACCCGGAATTGCCAATCCTGGATGCAGTTCTAGGGAGACCTCCAACCTGTTTCCAGGTGACAATGAGTTGAGTCCTGGCTCCATCAACCTTTTGCAAGATGTCAGGCTGGAAATGTTTTCACAATAGGGATCTGGGCTGAAACTGGGATTTGGGGACAGCCCCAGGCTAGATTCCATGGCGGTATGTGGAGGCTTAATCTGGGAGGCCACATTGAATCAGTGGTCTGTGAGGTTGACAACGAGGGTAGGTTCCTGGCCATGGTGGGTGGATGTAAGCTGAAGGGATTACTTGACTTCCCTTCCTGAGCTTTTGTGTTGTCCAGCAGGAGAAAACAAAGTCAGGGCTTTTCACAGGAGATATCCTAGGGGGCATGTGTGTGTCATAACAGGTTTGAGCTCATGCAGGAGACTTGTGGAAACAGCTTCTAGGGAGATTGCCTCCTCACATGGGGAATGCATTATCCCATTACCAACTGCTCTAATAGAAGATACCACAGATGGACCACATCTTACCTCTGCCTCTCCACTGTTGGTAATCAACCACAGTAAAGGCATGGAGATAGGAACAATCCATTCCACAGTTATATTATTAAAAGTGCTCATTTTACTGGGACAAGAAACCCAACCGAGTGGTGATAAGGAGACATAAAATACATTAGCCTCCTGTTACCAGAGGGCGAGATGAGGAGGTTTCAATACAGTATTTTAGTTTCTTTAGCAGAAGCCATTGCATTCACTCTTCTGGCAGTGGACAGAGCTAATCCTGTCTTTAAAATTTTTAGTGATTGTGTGATACACAATTTGGAACCCTTATGGAAACAATACATTTTGTTGCATTCGGGATTGTTCCATTTGGAGACATCTAAGTAAACCAGTTCCATGTGGTGGCTCTAGCATGTTGGGTCTCACATGCCAGGGATCATACAGAAGCAAAGAATTGAAGGAAACATGGTACCTGAAGACTCCATAAACAAGGAAGGGAACTCAGGGAGAGAATGGAATTTTAAGAAATCCCACACAGAGTAAGAGCAAGGGAGTGAAGATACTCTGGTTCATAGACGTGAGACAGTAGTGGATAAGGAAAAGCCCCACTGTCAGGAAGGAATCCGATGCCAATTCCTTCCAATGTGGCTGCTTTGGCAGTTGAGGTGTTCTAGATAATGTCTGGTCAAGGGCCTTAGTGTCCTATGCTTCTTAACTGGAAATGAAAAATAATGTGAAACACGTTGGTCTCAGCAATGTGGGAGGCAGCTCAGCACCCAGCAGCATGGCTGCTGGGTAATCTCCTTGAGAATCTCTCTCCCTCTATTTTTCAGCCCCCACTCTCCTGCTACTCTGTGGTTTCTCTCTGGTCTCTTCTTGTCTCAAATCTATCTATCATCTAACTATCTATCTATCTATCTATCTATCTATCTATCTATCATCTATCTATCTATCTATCTATCATCTTAAACAAGAAACAAACAATGAAACATGTTTGCATCTTTGCATCAATGTTCCCACATCCAAGTCTATTAGATCTGTGGAGTCCAGTGTTACTCAGTAATGTGGAAAAAGGCACAAGCCTACAACGTACTCCAACTGAATCAAGAGAATATAAAGGATATTGGGGTGGAATTCCCTGAGGAACAGTTAAAATGAGGCATATAAACACTACATTTAGGATATAGACTCTTGTAGGAAACGGAGTTCGAAGGAATGTTTCCCAAAAGCATAAAACCAGCCAGAGGATTTCTCTTGTGGTGGACCCAGGCCACACCTAGGCAGATACTGGTATTCATCAAAACCTTCATAATCTTTGTAGATTGAGATCATAGTTGAGAGAGATGGAAGTGCAGAAGCAAAGCATGGACACCATATACCCCAAATAATTGGTTACAGCCTCAAAGCCTCTGACTGGTGAGGAGAAGGCGTTCCCCTGGGATACCTGAGCTCCTTTGGGAAAGAGATCTTCCCTGTTCTAGAGCACTAACGTCTAACTCTCCTTCGCTCACTTGAAGTTACTCAAGAAGAAAAAGGACATTCATAAAGGTATCCATTCAACATGGAAACTCGGATCAAATTCTGTTCAGAAAGGTGACGGATCTGCTGTTAGGGAGGTTGAGAAAGACCTGAAGGTGCTGTCTGTTGAGGGAGGCAAGATGAGGAGGTGGGCTGGCCTGATAGGTCTCTATGAGAAAGGGACCACTCCCAAATCCCTTAATCCAATCAAGTGATTAGTGCCGATTGGAAGCTTTTGCTCTTTATGATATTTCAGTTTTTAACTGAAAGTTAATTGACAAAAAGGATATTACATTATGAATAACCTCAAAGTGTGACCCCATTCTTATTGCTATTAGCTCTAAATTGAGCAGAAGTGCTGGCAAAATACAAATAGTTCAGGAACCATGAGTCCTGAGGTTAATTCCCACGCTGAAATATACCAATATAATTTCACTTGCAGAAATTTTGGTATCCACCAAATCCGCATGGACCTACATCTCCATTCACACCCAGACACACACACACACAGGCACACACACAGAGTCATAGAAATCTTTCTCATGAGGGCATCATTAGCTTCCTTGCAGCTGCTGATTGGCTCAAACCCTGCTGCAGCTAAGAGGATTAGATGGATGTCTTTCAAGTGGTTGAAACGTCACGTGACCTCGGAGCAGTATAAAAGTCAGGGAGCAACGGAAGTGGCCATTCCTCACCATCCCTCTCTCCCATGAGACACACCGTCTCCTGCAGTGGAGCCTGTCCAGGACCTTTCCCAGCATCTCCTGACAGGCGTGAGGACCACAGTTGCACTTCAGGTGAGTTTTCGGACCACTGGTCCTAACTTTCCTGAGCGAATAATGGGACAGTGAGGAAATGGTGGAGAGATTGGCCCTTCCTCCATGGGTTAAGGACTCTTTCTGGTCTAACATGTTCTAAGAGCAGGGACTGAGCCAAGGCATGGCTGTGAATGCCCAGGACACCCGGAGGTTCCAATGCCAATGGAATGGGGCCTCGAGTGTCACATTGGTGTGGGGTGGTAGACGAGCAGGGACAGAAGGCCTGTAAATGTCTCAGTGGGCACTGCAGACCTAGAGAAGACACAGGATCAGGGTGCCTGCGCAGCTCCATTGTTTCAGGGTCTGACTTGGGTCGGGTCATGATCTCAGGCTCTGGAGATGAATCCAGGCGCTCACTGGGTTTCCTGCCCAGGGAGTGTCTGCTTCTTCCTCTGTCCATACAACTCAGGTGATCACTCTCCCTTACACACACACACACACACACACACACACACACTCTCTCTCTCTCTCTCTCTCTCTCCCATAAATAACTGACTATTTTTTCAATAGAAGAATTACCTGGTTCGCAAGGTGAAAAGAAATTCACTTCCCAAAGTTTCGATGGCAGTTAATTAGGGGCACTGCCACGAACACATGGAATGGAAGTGCTCAGATGGGCAGCTTCCCATGGAGTAGAGGGGAATGTGTTTTCCCAGTGTATCTGGACTTAACTATGGCTTCCTCTGGCGTCCCAAGGGGCATTCAGATATGAGAGAGGGAAGCCCACTTTCCCGATGCTTTTGCCTTTTGCGTGCTCCATGGTGGATCCCACTGGGCCTCAATCGGGAGAGGTCTCGTCCCTGGTTTTGTTTCCACAGGGGATTTGGAGAGACTTAATGATAGTGTCAACAAGAGTCCCTGAGCCTCCAGGGTGGGCTTCCTCAGAGCGGGGATGTGGCTTGGCCAGGAGGGTGTAGACAGGAAGGAGGAAAAAGAAGAGACAGTGGGAATTGTGTGTTTGGCACAAATGTCCTGACACTCGCTAATGCCTCCTTGGTAAGACGGTACAGGGAGGAGGCCGATGTCATGGTGAATAGGACTCACTTGTTTCTTTTGCCTCAGGCTACCCGAAACCCATCCCCGAAGCAGACTGACTTGTCCCTCCAGGACGTGGGACTGATGGCGGCGCGTCACACCCAGCTTGGGCCCAACAGACCCTTGAGAGCCCAGAAGGGCAAGAGGCCACAGACAGCAGGACTGGCCCTCAGAGTTCCCAGACCAGAGGAGGAGGATCCCAGGGTAAGTGTGGAGGCTGGCATGGGTTTTGAAGCAGGAGCTCTGCCAGGAGTCTTGAGACAGGCTAGGCTCCCAGAAGATCATGGCCCAGACTCAGTTGTCCAATGTGACATGGGCAGGAAATGCCCCAGGCTACACATTGGGACACTCAGAGGCTCTGAGCATCAGCCCCAGGGCACCATAAGATCAGATTCAGCCTTCAGATTAAGATTCCCGAATCTTAATCTTAATGATGCTTCCACCTGTCTTCAACCTGACACCTCCAATGCCTTCTCCCCTCCCCTCCCCTCCCCTCCCCTTTCCATGGGCTGTGGAGGAAGCATCCTGAGGTCTTCACTATGCTGGCACCTCACTAGCCAGATAGGATGTCCCCTGTCCTCAACCCATGTGCCACACCCTGAGGATGGCCTCCCATTGGTGTGCTTGGCAGGTTCACTGGCATTTGAATGGATGCACTGACTCCTCCCCCTTCCTCCCCCAGGTAAAGTGCAGGGACTGTGGGGCCTTTGGACACAAGGCATCAAGCACCAGATGCCCCATAAAACACTGGGGCGCAACCCTCATTCCCGTGGCCTTGGGCTCCAGGAGGCTGAAGGAGAACGTGGAGCCGTGGAGTCAGCGGGACCAGCGGCACCAGGCTGGGCTGTTGAACCAGGCTGAGAGGGAGAAAGTAGAGAGACGAAGGTGAGTAATGGGGCTTGCTGACCCGAATGCCAGGGATGAGACCGACAGACACCGTGTCTGTGCGCATGCACACTGTGTGCCCTGCAGCGTGCGGGCAGAGTCAGGAGAGGCGAGGCAGGCAGAGGAGCTCCCAGGCTAACAGGGACCACATTTGGCTGATGGTGCTGTCCTTGCTGACTTGGTGTGGGGTTTTGTGGCTGGAGCAGTGTGCCTGCACCAGTGAATGTATGGAGCTTGGCACAATATAAGGCAAACTCTCTCATAGGCTCTGAATGAGAGAAACTGCCTGGACGACCTGGTGGGCTCACTTTAGTCAGGGTGAGGGGCAGGCGTGGGCGTCAAATGGCGGAGTAGGGAAAAGACCATGTTGGCCCAAGCCCGGAGCTGGTGTCCAGCTGGAAGACAGGGAAGGGAGTTCCTTCTCCTTTCCATGCTTTGATTTCTTGTGCAGGCAAGAAGCCGAGCAGAGGAAGGCCCTGCTCCAGAGGTTCCCCAGGAGACCCCGAGAGGGGCAGAAGCGCACCTGGAAGGAAGGCACAGAATCTTGTGACTATGTGAGGGTGAGTGTGCGCTGCTTCCCGGCTGCTGTGCTCTGTGGGGCACTCGCTGGGCTCCATTGGCCTCCTGGGGGAGGGCGGGGCTCCACTTCCACTCTGACCAGGGGCAGTTGAGTGGCCCGGTCTTTGCACCCATTTTTCCCTTGGTGCCCATGATGTTGCCTTATGCCTTGAATGTGTGCGAACAGTGGGTTTGTTGACATGTGAAGGTCATTGGCGGACACTCCTGGAACACATGCCATCCTTAGAGAAGAACAAGCCGCTGTCCTTCCTGACACATTCCCCCACTGCCCATCCCTCCTCAGGAGCTGCCACTGTGACCCTCCAGCAGCAGGACTCCTATAGCCTCGTGAGCAGAGTGGATGGAAGAGCTGGTCCAATGGAGGAAGCATCGATGTGAGGCTAAAATTTGTGTGTTCCTCCCCGATGTCAAAAGTGCATCAGCAGCATCCAGTCATGCCTTTGTTCCGGACCAGCCCTGGAGCCGGATTCCCTACTTGTAGGTCAACAGATCCCATCTCTTTCTTTCCCTGTTCTGGGGGAGGGGGTGGTTCAGAAGGTCTTAGGCATTTGTTGGTTTCTTTCTTTCCTGAATGTTCCTTTTGCCTTGGTGCCGAGGCCACACTCATGGTGTCCCGTGTGTTCTCTTTTCCCACAGCGTCCACACATGCCGATGCCCGTCTACACCACCAGGAGGCCTTCTATCCCTGAGCCTTCCCTGCCGACGGAAGCACGTACTGAGAACCCTGACGTGCGTGTCCGGTCTCATTCCACATCTCCTCTCAGTAGCCCTAAAGTCAGCCTCAGCCCACCTAGTGGACCTCCTGGTGTCCAGGAAATGCCGGTTGCTGACACACCTCAGCCGGCACGCCAACCCTGTGTCAGGGCTGATAGCCTGGTTGTGCAGCAGAGAGCCAAGAGGCCCTGTCCAGTCTCCCTCAAAGATCCCCAGGCTGGCACCAAGGTCCATGGGCTGGGACACACCCAGGCACCACCCAAGTATCCTGAGGAGAACACCTGTCCCGCTGTCAGCAACGCATTGGCAGACAATTCCCAAATGGCCCTCCAGACTCCAGGCAAGAACTGTGCCCAGATGCCCCTAGACAGGACCCAGAACCCCCGAAAGAAAGCGCGATGGAGCCCCACCCAGCACACCCCCAGGAGCATCCAGGGAGCCCACCTGGGGATTTCGGGGAGTCTATGTCCTCCAGGAAGCATATGTGCACGTGGATGCACAGCCGTGCCCCCGCAGACCCGGAAGACATCTGCCCTCCTGCCAAGCAGGGGCACCCGGCCCACACCTGCCACACCTCACCTGGAAACGCTGCGGCCGTGCACCGTCCCCCCACGGCCGCCCTCAGTGCTGGCCCCCACTCAGCCCCTGAGAATGGTCTTCACCAGATTGGACAGAAGCTGCTGGAGCTCCAGGTTCCTAGCAGCTCCCTCATTCCTTCCTCCCGAGAAGCCAGGCCCTGCTCAGGGCCTTCCTGCCACCCAGATGTTGGATGGAGCCTGTGACTATGTCCCCTGGAGTATCCTCCACGATGACCTACAGGTGTCCTCATCCTCAGAAGACACTGAGAGCGAATGAGCCAGCTCCTGGCCTCGGACACTTGTCCTCCACCCCACTGCACCCTGACGGGGTGTCTGTGGACCTGAGGACGTGGTCCACTCCTGGACTGATGTGGGGATTCGGCGCTTGCTCAGCTGCATTGCATGGAATATTTCAGGCCCACAGCGTCCTGCCTCTCATGTTTCTGGGGGCCGTGCTCAGATGCCCACCCCTCAACAGACACACTGTACTGTTCTTTAGGGAAATCCATTGGCTGTGGCAAAGGCTAGTCTTCCCTGTGGAATGTCAAGTTGTTCTTCCAGAAATACATTATCTGTGAAATGGAGGGAGATTTGAGTGAGCACTTGTCACTCCAATGGAAATAAAATCTAAGATGTTAAGCTCTCTTTGGTTTACGCATGTCTGCATTGGGGGATTCAGCATGGCGTACCCACTGTGTGCTCTGCAAATGGATGCCGTATTCTCTCCTGACACGAGTTTTTCTTGACTCTCTGGTGGTAGCTTTGTGGGATTTCTGATGGGCAATATTTCACCCATGTAGTTCATTTTTGTTCTTGAATGTTACCTTCGAGTCGTGTGTAGTGTTTTATTTCCCTTAATAAAATGTTAGCACCAGTGAATAGTGTGCATGTCTTTCTTTTGATTTTGTTTTGTGGGGTTTTGTTGTTGTTATTGTTGTTGTTGTTGTTGTTGTTGTTGTTTTTCAGCATTTCTGAACCTCTCTATAGTTATTTTAATTCCTCCAGCCTTAATTACCTGAGAAGAGACAGCAGCATGTTATGACCGGGGGATTCTTAGACATCGAGGGTCTAGGGTACACCCAGCTCTCCTGCATGAAGAGCTGTATAGGGAACATTGATCCCCATGCATCCTGTGTGGGTGCCATGTGCACTGCAAGGGGCCAGGGTCACACGTTGGTCTATAAGGGGATGAGTTGGTGGTTTCCCTCTATGCATATTCTGGAACCCACTTCAATGTTGGATCATGATGACTCCTTTCTGAGACCTCGGCATGGAGATTTTTCACCCTCAAGATGCTTTAGGAAGCAATGTTTGACAACTGGGTCCTTGTTGGTCCAACTAGCATGAGATACAGGCTACAGTTCTCTCTCTCTCTCTCTCTCTCTCTCTCTCTCTCTCTCTCAGAAATCTCTGATGAGAACCCATGGAAACAAAACCATACCACACCAAGCCAAAGCAAACAAAGCCATAGTGGTGTTGAGAGGATTCCTTTCTTAGGAAGAGCAACTGACTGGTCTTTCCTCACTCCAGAGCACCTATTGAAGGGTGCTCTCTCTTTCTCTGCAGATGCCTGTAGCTGAAGGGTGGAGGAGCTCCTCGATGAGCACACTAGATTTTTAAGAGGCAGAGGACAGTACAGAAGCAGGTTTGGGATCCCTCTTCTGCTCCCAAGCCCTCCGTAACTCCCATCCATGCAGTCGTTATGTGACCAGGGTCAGAGTCTGGCCCCTTGAGCCTCAAGCCCCTGTCTCATCCCATTAATGCTGCCCTATTGCTATCTCATGGCCTCTGAGGAAAACCCAGCTTCCTGGCTCTTGATTTCTGGCCACTCGATGTATAGGTGGGGAAACAAACATTCCCTACCTTCTGGAAGCCTATGAAGATCCCAGAGGTCCAAGGGTAGAAAGGCCTATCCTCACAGGGGAATCTCAGAATTGGAGCTAGTGAAGTAGCCTAAGGATTCTTGGACCTGCAGGTATACAGGGCACAGGGGTGAGGAGGCAGGCAGGCTTGAGCGAAGGGCCTTAATGCTGGGCTCTCCAGCAGATTTGGCACTTCATGGGCAGTTGAGGGGATTCCTTCCATGTGCCCAGGGAGATCAGTGAGAAAGGCTAGCTGAAGAAGTCCTGAGCAGGCCTGTTCTCCCCCTCTAGTCACCTCTCGTGTCTTTTGCTTCTCCGCCAACAAAAATCCAAACCGAACCAAACCAAACCAAAGCTATCTTCCCAAAGGAAAATCCACTCTCATCCAGATATGGAAGAAGAGTTAAATTCTGGACAAAATGGTATAGGGTATGGATATACCAGGAGTGTTCCCTCACTTGGAATCAACCCAGGAGCAAATTCTGGAGCAGAGACAGTAGGAGTGCTTTGGCTTTGTTTAAAATTTTCAATCCATACTGCCATTCTATGTCTATAGGTTGGGGAGTTTAATTCATTTATATTTAAAGTAATCTTCAAAAACAAAAACTTACAACCTTGACTTACTACAGACTAATGTCAAGTATGAACTAGTATTTTATGTGTCTCTGGGCTTTAACTAATTTTACCTTTATGGATTGTGTACTATGATACTAGTGTATTAGTTTATTTAAATATATGTATTTAAATATATAAATTATATATATATATGAATATATAAACATTAGTGTGTGTATGTGTTTATATGCCATACGTGACTTTTTATAAAATTAGCATTGCTATACACTACTTGCTTATTTTTTAATCACATGAAAATTTGCCCTTTTTGTTTTCTTTCTCCTTTCCTGATTCTTTAGGCTTCCTGCACCTGGGATCACTATCATTTATCTGAAGATAATGCTTTTCTATACAAAACATAATGTTTGTTCTTAAATGAAAATGTATTTAATTCTGTTTTTAAAGGACTTTTCATTAACCTCAGAATTCTGACAGATAATTATCTTTTTTGAGCACCTTACTGATAATTCATTGACTTTTATTTTATTTCTTTGAGAAATTGGTATAATACTTATTTGTTCTTTACAGCACGTAATCTCTTCCTTTGCTTTCATTTGTAACTATATGCATTCCTAGGAAAGGATGAGAAAACACATTTGAATTGAGTCCTTCTTGGGTAGGAGGAAAATCAATTTCTCTCTCTTTTGAGAATATAATGCAAATAATATTTAAAAGTGGCCTGTGCATCCAGAATAGAAAAGAGTATTCCTTGATTTTCTTGGTGGATATTCTTTTAATAGGATTATTATCATTATCTAAAGATTTGTTTATTTGAGAGAAAGCAAACACGGAGGGGCAGAAGGAGAGGGAGAGAGAATCTCCAGCAGACACCCCTCTGAGCACAGAGCTGATGTGGGACTTGATCCCAGGACCATAAGTCCATGACCTGAGCTGAAATCAAGAGTCAAGAATCTGATGCTTAACCGACTGAGTCAGCCAAGCAACCCTGTCTTGGTAGATATTCTACTACAAAATTTCCTTTTAGATAACAAGCATTTACTTATTCTTTTGGTCCTGGATATGTATTTATTCTGTTTCGTTGATATTTTTATTGTGAATATAGTCTTTTATTAATACATTTCTGTGTATTTCTCTTTAATGTTTAAGGTATGTCTTAAACTATTAATTTCCATAGTGGTTTTCATATTTCATTATTGCAGTCTTGTTTATAAAATGTATCTAAGTATAACTGTTTACATACTACCTATTTGGATGTTGGAGTCCAGATTAAATGTTTCAGACATCCCCTTGTGGCTTCAACTATGGGACCAGGGCTGTTAATGTGTATAGCTTATTGGTCTTTTTTCTCTGCAAGGCAGTTCTTATTTTCATCATAAACCTTTTCTTATACTGTAAGATATATAATTTCTTATATTATACACTTATATTGTAAGTGTCTTGCCCCCCTCCTTTTTTTAGTACCAAGTTCCCGATAATTTGTACTCTGAGTTGCCCATAACTGGTTGGTTCATTAAGAGAACATCTGACCCTACAGCTAGACCTCTGTAGTGTCTTGCTGTAGGGTCAAGAGATTGGCCTCTATTTCATCCTCAAGGGTCAACAGAGGCATCTCAGAAGCTGTCTGCCTCTGGTAAGAGATCTGAGTGTGATAAAGAATCTATGGAGGAAAGAGAAGGAAGATTTGTTATTCTTCTCTGCAGAATACACAAGTCAGAATGAGTATCCATACGTTCTTTGGCCTTTATAAGATCCAGAACTTGGTACAACTCCTTTGATGAACAGCAGCTTGGGAATCTCTTCCCAAGTAAATATAGGACAGGAGGGCAAGATTGATATTTGATTATTTTCCATGTAACTGATTATCTCAGGAGACCTACGTTTTTGGAGATCACCTCTCCTGGCCTCATCTTTTATTTCTGCACTCTTTGGTATTTTTACAGTGTCATGCATTTTTGAAAAGTAAATCTTTCTCCATTAGTTACCTCTGCCTAAAACAACTCCTATATGTAATATTTTTCCTATCAGAATATCATTTCCAAGTTCTTCCACAGGATTCCAGAAATGTGCATTTCTAGGAGAAAGATCTTTGTGTTCAAGCTCAGCATCTCCAGGGTAGAAGATCTCATTGTCAGGGAGGGAAGCAAAGAGGATATGAACCAAGTCTTGCAGGCACACACATCAAGTTTTGCTCTTAATGAGTTGTGTGATCCTGGGTCGATTATCCAACACCAGCTCTGCTGATGTACATTGGCCATTGGCCATATTCTAGGCTCCATAAGGAATAAACCATATCCTGAATTCAAGAACTTAAGATGTCATGTCTGAGAGAGACATGTATTTTTAATGTCACAAATCATGCCATCACTCATAACGGAAGCATCAGGAAAAGGCCTCTGAGTAGAAAAGTGGGAGACCTTGGTCCCAAGGAATAGACAGGAGACTGTTGAAGAGAAAGAAAAATGAGTATCTCCCAAAGGGATGTTTGCTGGGTGCAGTTGAGTGGAGCTGGAATTCCTCCACAGGAGGTGAAGCAGCGTGAGCAGGGGTTTTGAAAGCAACATTATATTATAAATATATGGAATATATATGCATTATATATATATATATTCATATATATATGTATAATGGAATATTACTCAGACATCAAAATGGTGGAATCTTACAATTTGCCACAATGTCGTTGGAACTAGAAGCTATTATGCTAAGCAAAATAAGTCGATTAGAGAAAGATGATTATCACATGATTTTGCTCTTTGTTTTTTTTTTTTTTTTGGGAGGGGCGAGAACAAAAACATCCAAAATTTATTCTCCAACAAGACCGACAGCATCAGCAGGTAAAAACTACAGGGGTTTCTCCACAGATCATACATTCACACGGGCATGATTTGCTTAACAGGGAAAAAAGCGCTGGTGTGTTCTCAGTAACAATATCCACTTCACAGTGTAAGGAGGTACTAGCATTGTGTTCTCAACTTACAATTCCAGAAGGAAAGGCACAACGTGGCCAAAAAAATTTGGATCCTAAAGTCAGGTGCCATAACACAGACCAACTTTTGTTAACAGTCTTGATCTACTTTTCCACAAAGAAGGTGATTCTCCACTCGGAAATTAAAGTCTTTGTTTCTCCCTCTTTGTTCAACCATCAGAGCATGTTTCATCATTACATATACAAAAAAGGGGGGGCGAGTAGAGTTAAAAAAAAAAAGAACCATGAAAATATCTTCCACGTCCAGCTGCTCCCACCACACATCAACTCAAGTTTAAGACAGCGCATTAGAACACTTCAGCGGTCATAAAATAGGAAAATAGACATTATGGCTACAAAAATAAAAAATAAATGAGGTAGATAAATTAAAGCTTTCACACCCATGACTTGCCCATTCGAACATCGTAGCCTTCATGCAATACTCAAGAACAATCTTCATACTAACTTGGCATAAGCTGCACCAAGGACACTTTTTCTGTACAAAGTAGTATGTGAACCTGTAAGAAATATGCCCTTTCCGTGAGTTTCTTCAAGAAGGAAAACCCAGGTCTTTGATCGAGTAGGCACTGGGGAACCAAATTAAGTCACCTGAGGGTCCCTGCTTAGGTGCCTAGCCCTCCTGCTGGCTCACGAATGAGACACCTGGAAAGCGTAGGGAGTACATTGCCACTCTTGGGGCTCTGAATGACTCTATTTAAATAAGCAGCAACACATATTGACCCCCTAAGGACTAAACCAGTCCATTTGAGGGTATCCTACCTAAGGACCAAGGTTGAAGGAATTTTGTAATTCTACAACCTTGGTTTAAAGAAAAAGAAAGTACATTCAGGAAAAAAAATGGAAAGATGGTGGGTGGGTGTCATACGAAACAGGGCCCTAAACAGATGCCAGATCTTGTCCACGTACCCACATAGAGTCACCAGGGAAGTATACAGTACCCCCTCCCCCAATAGGCTAACAGTTGTCTTGTCCATTTTAATTCAGTAAGTTCCAACTTGAAATAGGAAGATAGTCTTTGGAAATACTTATTCTTGGTTGTACAAGGGTTTTATGTATAAAGCTTGTCGCAAGTAACAAAGCTACTTTGCAGGACCCGCTTCTTTCCAAAATGAAGAAAAAAAAATTCTAGCCTGTATACGTTTCAGTATTTTTTGGTGTTTTTCTTTTTTCAATTTCTTTTCTCTTTTTTAATTTTTTTTTTTTTTTTTTTTTTGGAAAGCAGCATAACAACATCTGATTGTAGGACTTGCCTGAGGTTGTGATCACAAGTGTAAACATCTGCACATCAGTAAGCAAAACAGGAGGAGATGGTTTCTTCTAACAAGGAAAAAAAAAAGTAGAGTTCTAGAGGTCATTCTGCCTGCATTTCTCCCTCGACAAAGAGCTTAGCTGACTGCAATCTTATTTTCTTCGAGGAAGTGAGGGAATTGGTGTTTGGGGACGCTGTCGGCAGCACCTGGTTTTTCCACTTCAGCCCTGATGGCAGACTGGGAGCCATCCATCTCGGAGATAGGGGTGTTGTTCATAATGGAGCTGGCCCCAGGGAGACTGAGAGGGTAGGATTCCCCCCACTCTGGATCACAGAGATCTCATTGGTCTTCATGGCCAGACCTCCATTGAGCATTGGTGGTGTACTGGTTCCAAATGACAGGGTCCATGTTCCCAAAGGGGCCAGGATTTCCTTTGGAAACATCTCAGGGACTCTCTATCCCCACAGCAGGAACCTGGGGCTAGACGCCTGCAGCTCAGTCACTTAGCATCTGACTCTTGCTTGTGGCTCAGGTCATAGCCTCAACATCCTGAGATCGTGCCCCTGGCAGGCTCTGCGCTTAGGGCAGAGTGTGCTTGAGGAGCCCGTGTCTCCCTCTCCTACTCCTTGCTCCCTGCCTGCCTCTTAAACAAGCAAATTATCCAATAAAGAAATAATCTGAGAGGATAAATTTTCAAAAAAATTTGGATCAATACAAGGATCTAGTGGGAGAGGTTGGCATCCCAGGTCCAACTGCCAGCTGAGTTTTAACATCACTTCCCTGCGTTAATGGCTTTACCCCTTGAATTTGACCACACGTCTGTCTCTTGAGGTGCCAACAGGGAGACCTTTCCTTGGGTGGGAGGGCTCAGGGTGTGAGGGCTGCAGGATGTTGAGCGCCGTCCTGTAATTTGGCAACAGAAGGGAATCGCATCGAGCCCTGCATCATTGAAGGGCTCAATGGCTGTGGGAACCGACTGGCCTTCTGACATGTTGTGCAGCACACGAGGCCCCTGTGCCTGACCCCGGGAGGGGGGTCAGGGATGTGCTCCTTCAAAACCTAACTGCGGGGATCCCTGGGTGGCGCAGCGGTTTGGCGCCTGCCTTTGGCCTAGGGCGCGATCCTGGAGACCTAGGATCGATTCCCACGTCGGGCTCCTGGTGCATGGAGCCTGCTTCTCTCTGCCTGTGTCTCTGCCTCTCTTTCTCTCTCTGTGACTATCATAAATAAATAAAAATTAAAAAAAAGAAAAAAAACAATAAAAAAACAAAACCTAACTGCGGAGCAATAGACACAGTACAGTGAGCCCCGTGTCCCTTTGGGAGAAAGTCTCCCAACTCACCAGGACCATGCTCAAGCCTTGGGGAAGGTGGGGAAGGACCTCAGGCCAATGGGGTCTCCGGGGAGCACCAGTTAGGAGAAAGCATAGGACAGTGCAAACTACTGGAGAGTGAGTGCGATGAGACATGGTGTGTCTCTTTTTTAAAACATTTATTATTTATTCATGAGAGACACAGAGACACAAAAGCAGAGAGGCAGACACACTGACAGAGGCAGAAGCAGCCCCCGTGCAGAGAGCCCGAGGCAGGACTGGATACCGGGACTCTTAGGGTCAGGGCCTGGGTGGAAGGCAGGCGCTAAACCACTGGGCGACCAGCCATCCCCTGAAGGCTCTATTCTGATATTCCTCCAAATCTGTGCACAGGGACTCTGCATCTGGCCCAGGCAGGGTCAGGGCCATGGGGGCAAGTCTGGGGAGGAGGGGAATCCAGCTCATGTGGGAGCAGGTGTCTAGGGGGGAGCCCAGGGGAGTTGCAGGCTGGCTTCTGGGACCCGGGGTCTTCCTGCCACATCAGAGCCCTGGGTGTCAGATAGCCCCAGCCCCTGCACTCACCTGGAGCCCGCGCTGGCCTCTGTTAGCTGTGCAGGGCAATTCCCAGTTCCTCAAGGCAGTGGGGCAGACCACCTCTTCCTCCCCCTCCTGCCCCATGTCCTGGGTGGATCTCCGTGTAAAGACAGTGCCCGGCAGCCCGGCAGGAGGCCTCAGCGCCCGGTCTGGCTGTCTTGGCTGGGCCGCACAGCCAGCTGACTCCATTCCAGACACACCACAGTGCAGTCGGCACACACCTCCCCCAAGGAGAGCAAAGGGATGCAGCTGCCAGGCCTTGGGTTAACTCTGGGTTGGGTAAGAGGCACCTCAGGAATCCTGTTTCCACCCTGCCCACCGTGACATCAGGGTGACCCTGAAGGGATCACCGAGGAACCTGCTGCCCTGCAACGTCCTCCAGCCTGGATGGGACCTGCCCACAGATCCCTGTTTCCCTGAAACTGAAGAGGAGGGGATGGGGCTGCCCAGGATGGCTGGCAGAGGTGGCCTGGCCTGGGCTGGGCTGCTCTGTATTACCTTATGGTGCCTCTTGATAAACGCCCTGAGGCGTTGGATTTTATGGTGGAGCCAAAGTCTACAGCCCCTTGTGAACTGTGTGTCGCCCTGACCCGGGTTCTTCCTCTGACTGGAAGCCCTTGTGAACAAGCGGCATCCCTGGGGTTCCTGGAAACCAGAGTCCCCAGAAGTGGGAAAGTAGCAAGAGAACATCTTTCAGTCGCGGATGTCTCCAGCCAAGTGAGCCTGAGGTGGGGCTGCCCTAGAATGCGGGTGCCTGGTTACAGGGGTTCCAAGTTCTGTTGGGCTCTGTGTCAAGGAAGTGACCTCACTGCCTGGAACCCCCTACCTGAGTCCACTCCTGGAGGAAGCTTCAGGAGCAGCGCTCGGGGCTGCCGACGGCTCCCCGCTCCCTGCAGGCAATGGCCTGTGTGCACACAGTGACACAACCGCACCCCTCTCCACAGGCCCCAGGGAAGGACTGTGTGCAGCCAGGGCCCCAGCCTGGAAACACACCTGGGTTCAGACACAACTTTCCATTCTTCCCTGGTTTTGACCCCTCAGAAGCCATTGTGCCTGTCGGGGATGGTCTGCGTCTTGCCTGTGGAACAGGGAGTATCCTAGCGGGTGCTTCCTCCAGATGTCCCCAGGCCACTGTGGCATCATATCTATGACATTGGAGGCGGGTGTCACATGCAGGAAATACCTTCCACCACATGTTCTTCCTTGGTGTGTTCCTGCGTCCAGGCCCACAAGGTCCTGTGTGCACACACGTGGGCACCTGTATTCTCATTCTGGAGGCCCAGAAGATGACAGTCCCTCCGGCGGAGGGATGGGTAATAGCTTCCCACGATCCTAGGCTCCTGAATCCAAGGCAAACCCTACAGAAGTTGTCGGAGTCTTGGCCCAGAAGGTGTGAGGCTGTCCTCATCCTGAAACCCTACCTGTTGTGTGTTACAGGCCATTCCTTCATTTTACTGGGTGAGCTGTGGACAGCGGTGCACCCAGTGTGTCGCCCTGACCCGGGCTCTTCCTCAGACTGGAATGTGCTGGAATGCCTCCCGTCTGGGCTGTCAGTGCCCACCCCCACCCCCATCACATCTCCATGTCTGTAGCCAGTTCCATCCACACAACCTTTTCCCAGCCCCCTCAGGAAGGGAGGAGCAGCCTTGGCCCCCAACAGAGGACACAGAGCTGGCTTCATGCCCCCTTCTGCCTTCTTCACAGGCTGTGATCCTGGCAGGCAGTGGCTCTGCTTGGATCTGCACCTCCTCCCCTCAGTGGCTCCCTGGAACCCCAGCTGCTGCGTTTGTCAAAGCCCCACAGTTTGACACAGCCTCACCTGTAGAGTTCAGGAGTCAGAGGTAGCACCAGGCTCTTTTTTTAGGGAGCAATTGTTCTTTTCATTCCTGATGATTTTCCGTATTTTGTCCATCTTTCCCCCTGGAGCATGAGCTCCGAGAAGGAGGACCTGGTCTGCTTCTCAGCTCTGGCACTATCTGTGCTGGGGCTCAGCGGCTGAAGGAGCAGGTGGGAAGTCCCATCCCACCATGGGCCAGCTCAGCGGTGGGAGCCTTATTGATTTGGGGCATTTTTAAACACTTGTGCTTTTCTTTTCTTTTTTTTTTTTAAGGAAACTCTGTGCCCGATGGGGGACTCGAACTCACGACCCCAAGATCAATAACCACAAGCCCTTCAGACTGAGCCAGGCAGGCGTCCATTGGTCATTTTAAAACTAGTAGACTGATAACTATTTCAGTTAATTTGGTGATCCACATTTGTAGGTCTATTCCATTGTTATTTGCTCTAAGTTGAGCAGAATCGTGATAAAATAAAAAAAAAATTCAGCAGAGATGAAGCCTCAGGTCAAAACCCACAGTAAAATCAACCAATATAGGACTATTTGTAGAAACTTTGGTACTGCTCTATCCCAAGGAGTTTGAATGGTTGTATCTTCATTCTCATTTGTTTCTATGAATCTTTTTAATTCTTCCTTAATTTCCTGGTTGACCCTTTCATCTTTTAGCAGGATGGTCCTTAACCTCCACGTGTTTGAAATCCTTCCAAACTTCTTGTGATTGAGTTCTAATTTCAAAGCATTATGGTCTGAGAATATGCAGGGGACGATCCCAATCTTTTGGTATCAGTTCAGACCCGATTTGTGACCCAATATGTGGTCTATTCTGGAGAAAGTTCCATGTGCACTTGAGAAGAATATGTATTCAGTTGTGTTTGGATGTAAAGTTCTGTAGATATGTGTGAAATCCATCTGGTCCAATGTATCATTTAAAGCTCTTGTTCTTTGGAGATGTTGTGCTTAGAAGACCTATCGAGTGTAGAAAGCGCTAGACTGAAGTCACCAAGTATAAGTGTATCATTATCTAAGTACGTCTTAACTGGTTATTAATTGATTGATATATTTGGCAGCTCCCACATTCGGGGCATATATATTGAGGATTGTTAAGTCCTCTTGTTGGATAGATCCTTTAAGTATGACATAGTGTCCCTCTTTATCTCTCACTACAGTCTTCGGATAAATTTTAGTTTATCTGATGGCTACCCCTGCTTTCTTCTGAGGGCCATTTGAATGGTAAATGGTTCTCCAACCGTTTATTTTCAGGCTGTAGGTGTCCTTCTGTCTAAAATGAGTCTCTTGTAGACAGCAAATAGATGGGTCCTGCTTTTTTCTCCAGTCTAAAACCCTGCACCATATTCCTCATGGACTTCCATCTCTATTCACAGAGACACACACACATGCACATGCTCATAGTGATTGAAATGGTCCTCATGAGGACATTCATTAGCATCCTCGCAGATCCCTGCATGATTGCTGCTGGCAGCTCCCACATGAATTTCTGCAGTGCACTCACACCTAAGGAAGTCCACCCTCTTGGCTTCAGGTTCTCCAGGGAGGTCACCACAGGGAGTCGTGTAAGGAGTCCTTGGACCAGCAGGGGGCGACGTCGGCAACCAGAATCCTTTCCTAAGCTTCCAGGAGGCTTTGACACTGTGCAGGTGCCCAGGGAGGGAGGTCTGCATCTCCATGGCTTGGGGTTGCAGTGTGAGCATTTCCTAGGGCCCTAAAGGGACAGTGGGTAATTACAGAATATCTGAGGACCCAGAAATCCCCCCTAGTGATGCTACTTTGAAAATTGCTGGACCCCGGGCTCTGAACTGAGGTCAAAGATTTGCAGGAAGCTCAGGCAATGGTATTACGTTCTCGAGGCTTTCCAGGAAATCTTCTTCCAGGATGTATATCCAACTCAGTCAAGGCTTCGGATAATAACAACGCAATGATTGGCAAAGTGACACTGATTATGGGAACACCAGAGGGTGCCCTCACTTGGACCAGTATTTGAGCAATTACTGATGCCAAGTCAGTGGATTTGGTCTTGCCCCATGGAGTCATCTTAAACATCCACATTTCTAAAGGAAATATTCACTCACAGAAATAACACTTCTTTTTATACAGAGCATTGATGAGCCTATTGTCAGAAATTTAATAACTCATTTAATATCGTGCACTAGAAAAGAAGCATTTAGGGAAGGCAAGTTATCTCCTTGTCCTTTCAGCTTCCATCAAACTCATGGAGTCATGTTTGGAAGGATTAAGGCTAAAATAGAACACTGTTCTTGCCGAAGTTTGTTAAGAGAAAATGATGCGTTATCTGATGAGTGTTAATTTTGCTTCTCTGAAAAAAAAAAAAAAAAGATATACTAAAGTGCCTCAACATTTCTCTTTCCTGAGTAATTCAGAGACACATCCAAGTAACTAAGCACTTGTCCTCTTCTTTAAATGTGTGTTAGATATGAGCTGTTTGCTCCAAAATGAAGAAATGCATTGAAGCAAAAAGTGATGGGGTAGGAAAATATTTGGAAAACCATTTGTCTTTCCAATTCAACAATACTATTTAATGTGTGTGTGTGTGTGTGTGTGTGTGTGTGTGTGTGTGTTTGACTGTGAGTGTTTTCCAGGAAGGAAGTTTGCATGGAAGAAGGTCGGAGTCAGAAGGTATACGTCTGGACTCCTGTTGTGATTCTGAGTCTGGGGTTGTGGATTTGCTCCTGAATGGAACACTTGGTGCCCTGTAACCCTGGGTCAGGTGTTCAAAACTGCAACTATTTCAGAAAACCGTCCTTTCTCTTCACACTTCGATTCATGAGTTACACATTCAAGAAGACTGACTCCACACAAATTATTCCAAATTAAATGATATCTATGTTGGACACGCACACTCACTAACTCATGTGCTATTTAGAAGAATCCAGGAGGGGGCCGGTTATTTCCTATGTCTTCTGAAACACTTGCTTTCACAGAACTGAAGCTCCACTGCAGCTAGTGTGTGCTGACTGTGTCACAGCGGTGGGGAAGGCTATAGGCCTGGGGGCAAGCACTCAGGAGTATAAAGGATCAGGCTCTGGGTCAGGCCACGTGCAGACATGCTCATTACCAAGTTAATGGAGGACACTGTGGTGTTTGTGCAAACTGGGGCTCCTCTACTTTCTTTTTCTCTTCTCTTGGTCATGGAGTTATTCACCAGAAAGTAGCAGCATTGCAGGCAGGATGTTTAAGAGACATGGAAGTCAACATGCCTGTGCCAATGTCATTTTTAATGGACTTTTCACAAGCTAAGTCATTTTAAAACACAAGACAGTTATGTTTAAAAACTACTATGTACTGGGCCAACACAGTCCTGCCTTAGTAGTTTCTGTGAAATCAGGTGCACAGCAGCGGGAAAATCATCTCCTCTCCTATTATGTGAAAGTGAATATGTGGACTGTGATGAATGAGATATTTCTAGGTGTATGATGGAGAGATGATGGAGGAGACATGGATTACAGATAGGTTCTTCAGGGATAGGTGGACAAAACAGTAGATCGAAAAATAGATAGGGAGTAACATTGTTCTTGAGAGCGATTCCTCAGGCCTCCTTCCCTGCTTGGAAGGTCCTAGCCAGAGGTGAATCTTGAGGAGCAATTACTAGCAGGGCAATATTATCAGAAACTTCCTGGTTCCTACAGGGTCACAACCTATCTACTCTTTTCCAAACCAATATTTAACTCTCAGTAGGGCCTCCAGTCTTCCATTGAAAGCCACGATTTCCACAGATGCAGGGGCTGCACAGGGGATGAGCAAGGACTGTGGAGTACTGGAAGCACAGCACATGAAGGATTTTTTCACCTTTCCTCAGAATGCAGTGTCCAGCTGTGCCAACATTAGAGTTGCAAGGTGGGAATACCACGTTCCCAGACCTTCTGTAAATATTCATCGTGCCTCTGCAGCTCTAGCAGTTGCACACGCTGCAGCCCAAAGTGTGGAGCTGCACACCTGCCAGCCTGAGCAACTGCACAAAGTGGGGTCCTCCTGGAAGCCTAGGAAAAACTTGTGCTGGCCAGCGTCGCCCCCTGCTGGTCTGAGATCTCCGTGCAAGGCTCCTTCCTGTGACATCCCCCATGGAATGCGAACCAGGTGGGTGGACTTCCTCAGGTGTGGGTAGCACAGGTGGGAGAAGGGCCTCCTGGAGGTGCTGGCCACACCGTGCAGGGAGCTGAATGGGTAATTATGGAGGTTTTCATGAGATAAGATCAAATAATGTGTGCGCTTGTGTGTGTGCGTATGAAAGCACATGTTAATCCAGCAGAAGTTTGGATACCAAAATCTACAGACTGACTTGTATATGTGGATTTTTCTGTGGCTTTTTCCTTCGTCATTCATGCGTGCTGCCCTATTTCCATGTCACTTAAGATTCTTGTCAATTTAGATCAAATCAACAATAAAAGTGACTTCATTGGATGTAGTCATTCAAAATCGAACTCCACTTTGTGAGTTTAAACCCTTTAATTCCAAAAATACTATATCAGTCTTCTTTGATCTGGAATTCCTGGATCCAGGGATGCAAAGGTTGGTAGGTTTTACAAAACGGCTCCAGCCAAAATGACACACACAGGATTTCAGGGCACAGAGGGAACTATTTAGCCCAGTCTCAGAGTCACACCTGGACCCAGACATGACTGTTGTAGGATAGAGAAAATTGCAGGAAGAGTGACAGGTCATTCATCACTAGAGTTTTCAGGGCAGATGGGGCTTTGGAGGACAGCTTGTGGGGTGGGCAAGGTCTGGTCTTCCTCCAGGTAGACCCTCTTTCCTGAAACAAACCCCCAACACACACAGATACTCGAACAACACACACATCCACACTTAAATGAACGATTCTAAATATTGTCTAAGTAAGACAAATGGTTTTCCACCTGTCTTCAGACCTCATCACTTCTGGATCCAATGTATTTTAACTTTTTGAAGCAAGTGACACATATTTATTTTATATTCTAAAAGAAAGAGGATACTTTCTCTACATGTGGGTGGATTCCTCGGGATAGGAAAACAACGAGCTATGCCCGTGCATCCTCTATTAAATAAGCAAAGCTAGAGCCATCAGATACTGCACATCAGTTAACCAAGAAGAGTTTTCTACATCGAATTTGAAATTTCCCAAATAGGACTAAGTGCATTTGACAGATATTAGGAGGACAGTGACCATTCTGGCTTCCCATCAATGCATCAGTATCTACTTTTGGATATGAACTAGTTAGAGGTGTTATCATCCTCTAACCCTGTTTCTATGCACATCATTAACTCCAAATAGCTTCATCACAATACTTGTATTTCTATGATAACTTACAAAAGATATTAGGCGTTGTATATGCACCAACTCCCCGAGGAGCCTGGCAAATTGATTATTGTTTTCTCAAGAATAAATATATTTTAAAAAATCATTGAGTTCAAGTCTGTAAATCAGTGGCAAAATTACAATTGAAATGAAAAATTATAGGGAAGGGGCAAGATGGTAGAAGAATTGGGGACCTCAGTTCATCTGGATCCTTGAAGCTAGGTAGATGCTACCAAATCATTGTGAACAGCCAGGAAGTCAACATGACGTTTAATAAAAGACTTGCTGGACCTCTGCAAGTAGAAAAGCAACCACCCTCGGCAAGGTGGGAGATGCGAGACGTGAATCCAAAGTGATACATCAGAAGGCAAATGGCAGGGCAGGCAGTTTACACATCCCAGGATTGGGAAAGGAAAGGGCCACGGAGCCCACAATTGCAAGCCTTAGCAATCTGATCTGGTGAGAGACAACCTTGCCTGAAAGGAGCTCAGTTGGTGAAATGGGCAGACACTAGTCCGGACACAGTGTCTCAGAATTCCCAGAATTCCAGAAAGAATGGGGATGCCCGAGGGGGTGGCCTTCCCAAATCCTGGGCTGTGGACACTGGTCATGGTCACCAAGAGTGCAAGGGGGCTCTCAGCTCAGTTGGCCGTAAAACTGGAGCCACTTTGCCTAGTCGGCTGACCACTCTCCACCTGGGAATTCTGCAAGGGACGGGGAAGTGGGGACCCTGCGCCTTGCCCTGGGAGAGACAGAGGGTGTAGGTGCACCACCGGGGGACAGCCCTCAGTGCAGAGACCCTGGAACAAACAGTAACAGGGCAACCCTCTCTCTCCTCCAGGCGGATTGGTCTGGGCATCCACCACAGGAGTCTGCAGCATCTGGCACCCCCAGCAGTGACTCCTGCTTGTCCCTGAGAGCTGACTGAAGAGCAGGAGCCTGATCTCTCTGCTCTGAGACTGGAGATCAGATTCCAGCCATTTTGTGCTGGTCTCCTAAAGTGGCACAGGGAGCTTTCAGGGAACGAAGCCACACAGGAAAACCAGAAAGAGCTCACAATGAGCCAGACCCCGTGGCAAGGGGAGGTGTAAACCAGACGAGCAACAGACCACTGTGCATCAGTGCAGCATGCCCCTCCCCCGGAAGATCAGCTCCGAAGATCCCATGAACACCATGTTTATGGACATCAAAGGACTGCGTATCCCGGGTGTGGGACAACACAGTATACAGAATTTGAGCATTTACCTAATGATTCCTATACCTGCGGTTTAAAATTATATGATGCTTTTTTGTGTTTTTCCCCTTTTCACCTGGTTTCATATTTTCTCAACTCTGATTTTAAGGCTTTTGTTAACATCAATTTTTTTACATTTTTATTTTATAGATACATTCTTCATGTTTGGCTTTTTGTCACTGGAATGAATTTTATGGTTCTCCATCTATAAGTTTTGCTTCTTGACAATTTTGAGATTTAGTGTCTCACGCTCATGGTGTATCCATAACCTATGCCAGTTTGTCCAGATAACTCTGTCTTCCTCCATATCTGGATGGGAGTGGATTTTCCTTTGGGAAGACAGGTTTGGTCTGCTTTGCTTTGCTTTGCTTTGCTTTGGTTAATGGATGGCGGGGAAGCAAAAGACACGTGAGGTGACTAGAGGGGAGAGCACGGGCCTGCTCAGGATTTCTTCAGCTAGCCTTTCTCCCTGGTCTCCCTGGTCACATGGAATGAATCCCCTCAACTGTACATGAAGTGCCAATTCTGATGGAGAACCCAGCCTTATGGCCCTTTGCTCACGCCTGCCTGTCTCCTCACCCCTGTACCCTATATATCTGCAGGTTCAAGACTCCTTAGGCTACTTCACTAGCTCCAATCCCAACATCCCCTGTGAGGATAGGCCTTTGTACCCTTGGACCTCTGGGATCTTCATAGGCTTCCAGAAAGTAGGGAACATTTCTATTACTGCACGCATCCCTTGAGTGCCCAAGAAGCCGCATTTTCGTCAGAAGCCGTGAGATAGCAATAGGGAAGTGTTCATGGGATGAGACCGGGGCCCAAGGCTCAAGGGACCAGACTCTGACCTGGGTCACATAATGATTGCATGAATGGGAGTTACTTAGGCCTTGGGGGCAGGAGAAGGATCCCACACCATGGCTTCTCTACTGACCTCTGACTTTTAAAAGCCCAGTGCGCTCATCCAGGAGCTCCTCTACCCTCCACCTACAGGCATCTGCACAGAGAGAGGGAACACCCTTAAACATGTGCTCTGGAGTGAGGAAAGAGCAGTCAGTTGTTTTTCCTAAAAAAAGAAATTCTCTCAACACGACAATGGATGTGCTTTGGTTTGGTTTGGTTTGGTTTGGTTTGGTTTGGTTTGGTTTGGTTTGATTTGGTTTTGTTTCATTTAGTTTCATTTGGTTTGGTTTCACATGGTGTTGTATTGTTTTGTTTCCATGAGCCCACATCAGAGATATGCCTGAGGATGAGAGACAGAGAGAGAAAGAGAGAGAGAGTCAGAAGGAAGCAACCAGTCCTGGGTCTCGTGTTATTGGACCATTATGTGCCCACTTGTCAAACATTGCCTCCTTGGGAAATCATCTGGAGGGTGAAAAATCTCCATGCCCAGGCCTCAGGAAGGAGGCAGCATGAACCAACATTGAAGTGGGTTTTGGGATATGTATAGAGGACAACCGTCAACTCGTCCCATTACAGACCAACGTGCAACCGAGGCCCCGTGTGGTGCTAATGGCACCCACCCTGGATGCTCAGGGATCAATGTTCCCTATGCAGTACTTCACGCAGAACCCTGGGTGTGCAGGAGATCCTCAATGTCTACGTATTCCCTGAACCGATCAAGCTGCTGTCTCCCCTCAGGTAACTAAGGCTGGAGGAATTAATGGAATTAATATAATTATAGAGAGGTTCAGAAATGCAGAGAAACCCCCCCCACAAAACAAGATCAAAAGCAAGACATGCATGCTATTCATCTGTGCTAATATTTTATTAAGGGACATAAAACACTACACACAATTCTAAATTAACACTAAAGAATAAACAAGCTGCATGGGTTAAATATTGACGATCACAGTTCCCGCAAAGCTACCAGCATTGACACAAGAAAAACCCATCTCAGGAGAAAACAATGTCCATTTGCAGAGCCCACAGCGGGTGGGCTCTATGTGTGTGTGCCTGTGTGTGTGTCTCTGAATGGACATGTAAGTCCATGCGGATTTGGTGGATACCAAAATTTCTGCAAGTGAAATCATAGTGGTACATTTTAGCGTGGGAATTAACCTCAGGACTCCTGTTTCCTGACTATTGGTATTTTACCAACACTTCTGCTCGATTTAGAGCTAATGGCAATGAAAATGGGGTCAAAGTTTGAGGATATTCATGATGTAACATTCATTTTGTCAATTAAAACTTCCAGTTAAAAACGGAGATATCATAAAGAGCATCCTACACAAAATTTTTTTGGACTCCGTGATTACAGAATAAATATCCTAAAACATGGTGGTGTCAAAGATGACACTTTTATTCTCTTAGTGTCCAGTGATGACAAGTGAACGTCAAGAATTCAGCAGGGCCCCAGTGTTTCTGAAGCCCAGTCACTGACCAAGGCCTGGCAAAATGCTCCTGTTGTTCTTGGCCTCTGTTTAGTAATGAAGACAAATGGACTTAGGTTTCCACCTTTCCTAAGACTTACCCAAATTCATAAACTGGAAAAGGTCATGGTCACAAGAAGGAATTAATTGTCTTGTCGACTCAAAATTTCCACAGACACTACTAATTCTGTAAGCAGAATAAACCATAATGGCATTTCCAAACCACGAGCCACCGCAGTGCCTTCCTCCCTGCATCTACAACTGCCAAAACCATAATGTGTAAAAAATGTGCAAGCCTACAACATACTCCAATTAAATCGAAAGTATATAATGGATATTGGTGTAGAATTACCTGAGGAACAGTTAAAATTAGGCATATGAAAACTGGATTTAAGATATAGACTTGCAGGAAAAGGAGTTTTAAAGGAATCTTTCCCAAAGCATAAAACCAGCCAGAGAATTTCTCTTGTTGTAGACCCGAGACACACCTAAGCAGAAAATGATATTCATCTAAACCTTCATAATCTTTGTATATTGGAATCATAGTAGAGAGAGATGAAGGTGTAGAAGCAAAGCAATGGATGCCACGTTCCCAAATAATTGGTTACAGCTACAAACACTCTGGCTGGTGAGGAGAACGTGTTCCTATGTGATATCTCAGCTCCTTTGGGAAAGTGAGCTTCCCTGTCCTACAGGACTGACATCTGACACTCCTTGGCTCCCTTGCGGTTAGTCAAAGGAAAAGGACTTTCAAAAAGATTTCCTTTGAACATAGAAACTCTGAACAAATTCTGTTCAGAAAGGTGCAGGGACACTTAAAGAGGTTGAGAAGAATCTGAATGTGTTGGCTGTTTCAGATTAGGAGGTGGGCTGACCTGAATGTTCTCTATGAGAAAGGGACCACACCCAAATCCTGTAATCCAATCAAGCGATTCCAGTGGATTAGAGGATTTTGTGCCTTATCCCAGGGCCCAAAAGCCATAAAAGGTGGAGGTGAGGGTCACTATCTGCCATTTGGAAACTGGCTCAGTGAGAGAAGCATCCCTTTGTGACCTGAAGCTCCTGGTTGAATTTATCTTGTGGACACTGTTTCTGCCGATATGGAGGCTGCCTACCTCCACCGCTCAGAGGCATCTCAGTTCAACGACTCTCCCAAACCCCAATCATGCTGGTCAAAGAGAGGTGGTGCTGAAGTCCACGGAGGACCCTCTCTGCCTGAGAAGACATCCCCTGCATCAAAGACACTTTCCTCCCTGACTGATCCTTTGGCTCCCGCAGCAGCAGGGTGGCCTCCCACCAAGACGCCTCTGAGTTGGGAGGATCTTTCCCAGGTGGGAGCTGGGCTTCAGAACATGGGAAACACTTGCTACGTGAATGCAACCCTACAGTGTCTGACCTACACAGAGCCCCTTGCCAGCTACGTGCTGTCCCAGAAGCACGGGACAGCCTGTAGGAAGCAGACATCCTGCACACTGTGTACTCTGCAGGTTCACATGACCCGGGTTCTCTGCCATCCTGGACGTGTGCTCCGATCCCTTCCACTCCTGCTCGCCGCCTTCCACACACACAAGCAAGAAGATGCCCATGAGTATCTCATGTTCATTCTGGATGCAATGCAGCAAGCATGCTTGCCTGAAGACAAGCCCTCAGACTCTCAGCATGCTCAGGACAGCACCCTCATCCAGCATAGCTTTGGGGGGTACTGGAGGTCACAAATCCAGTGTCTCCACTGCCAAAGCATTTCCAGCACTCTGGAACCTTACCTGGACATCAGCCTGGACATCGGGGCTGCTCAGAGTGTCAGCCAAGCTTTGGAGCAGTTGGTGAAGCCCGAAATGCTTGAAGGTGAAAATGCCTACCATTGTAGTAAGTGTCTAGAGAAAGTGCCTGTGTCCAAGGTGTTAACTTGGCACAGTTGTGCAAAAGTCCTCATCCTGGTCTTGAAACGATTCTCAGACTTCACAGGCAACAAAATGACTAAGGAGATGCAATATCCTGAGTGCCTTGACATGCAACACTCCCTGTCTGAGCAGAGGGCAGGACCCTTGGTTTATGTGCTCTATGCCGTGCTGGTGCATGCTGGGTGGAGTTGCCACAGTGGACGTTATTTCTGTTTCGTAAAGGCAGGAAATGGCCAGTGGCATAAAATGGATGATGCTAAGGTCAGCGCCTGCGTTGTGACTTTTGCCCTGCGCCAACTTGCCTATGTCCTATTTTATATGCAGAAGACCGATATGAAAGAGACCTTGTGAGTGGGTCAGTCGAGGGAGGAATCGTATCTCCCGAGGCAGACCCCGCAGAGGTGGGTGAGGCCTCAGGAGAGAGCACAAGGGATCCCACTGTGAACCTTGCTGAGTCAGAGGAGCACGGGGAAGAGACCTCAAGGCAACAAACCACATTAGACCAGGGGAGATGCCTCCAAGAATGCAACCGACCTAAGCCTGAACTTCATGTCAGGAGAAGAGAAATTGCTCTTCCTGAGAATGCAGTCATCCTTCAGCACTCCAAATACAGACATGAGATGCCCAAGAATCATCCTCAGCAAACCATGGACCTGCTCCACACTGCAGCTGGGATGATCCCACCTCAGGTGGCTGGGGGTGTGGCCAAAGTCCCGCATGTGCCAGGGAGAGCCAGACCAACCAAGAGGACGAGCAAGAAGGGACAGAGGTCTGGGGAAGCAGTGCAGGGATGGGTCTACTAACTTTATTGCACATGGGCACGCACGCGCGCGCGCGCGCACACACACACACACACACGGTGTCACTCACTCACCAAACCCGAACACAGTCCCACACTGGAAATATTTGGTGTTGTGTGAAATGTGTGTTCTGTATGTATGGAAGAACCATCTATCTGGGTGTGTTCATGGGCTATGGCCTTCGACTGAAACTAGAGGACACTGACATTTAAAGCGGGTTCATTGTCATGATCTTATATTGGAATAGTGTGGATTCATATGGGGTCTATCCAGGAACCGGCCTCTCCTTCAGCCTTGGGGAGAGTAGGGGCAACTTGCAGGTGAGAGGTAGTGAGCAGTCAGGATTGAGAGTGGATATGATGCTGAGGACCTGGATTTGAAGTATATTCGACCCTCTCGTCATGCTCTGCACTTCCCATTGCTTATCTTCTATTTATATCAAAAGACTATTTGCCTGAACAGAAGCATGCGTGGGGCCTTGCCAGCGATGTGTTTTGGTCATTGCTTGGAAATGGTAAGAAAGGAATTAAATGCTTATTTTGGGGAGATAACTGCATCCAGCCTGATTGAATCTCATTGAATGTATTATGTTCCCTTCACTATCTCCTACATTAAGACGGCAGAGAAGGAAACTGACAGGGACTCTTATTCCAAGGGGAAATGCCCAGCCTCCCACTGAACATAAGTTTCTATGAATATTTTGCTACCGTCTGCTATGTGGCACCTCCTGCCACAGAAGAAGTGGACTCTGGATTTCAGACCAGTTCAAATTCACGTTTGGACCTGGGTTGATACCTCAGAAAAACAGTGCCAAGTTCACGAATCTAGCAAAATGGTTTTTGAGGTCAGGTTATAGGTGCTCTGTGTTATCATTCTATTTCTTACAGAAGTAATTGACAAATTGATTGTAGAATGAAAATTATCGCATGATAACCAAAAGCTTCTGAGTGTGACCATAGATGTGCAGTTGTGACATGTCATCATAATGTATGTTCACTCTGTATTCAAACTTGGACATGCCACCCTTACTGGAAAGTAAGGGACAATAGGAACTGTGCAGAAGAAATCACACTTTTTTGTAGATTTTCATGTAACAGAGGCAGATTAGAGATAGAAAGTGTCAAGGTTTCTTTCATGTCTGGGAATTTTTTTTTTTTTACAAACACAGTTTATCGTGTCATAAAGAGTGAGGGAACCTCTGTGTATGTGTTTGCTAGAGTTTCCTAAGAAGACCTGTAGGTATCCTCGTCCTCTGAAGACTGTCATAGGGAATGAGATAGCTCATGGACTGGGAGACTTGTCTTTCACAGAAGAGGACCCTCAGGAGGAGTCTGTTGGAATAAGGATATGCCCCCCTCCTGGACTGATATGGTGAACCAGCAATTCCTCCGCTGAACTAGTTGGAAATGGTCAAGTCCACAATGTGCTACGTGGTATGCTTTTGGGCGCCTACACATATACTCCCCCCACTACACAGACACTGCAGTTTTTCGTTAGGTATATATATGGGAATCTCAAAGGGTGCTTACCAATCCAGAATGTCAAGTTTGTCTTACTGAAATACATTTTCTAAAAAATGTAGGTAAATCATCCTGGCAATTTGTACATTGGTTGTAAACAGAAGTAAACAAGTTAATCTGAAACTGTTTTACAAATGTCTGAATTTCTGATTTAGAAAAAGATCCCATCCAGAGATCTGCAAATTATACCATGTTTTCTCCTAGAAGACATTTTCTGTACTTGTTGATATTATTTTTCTGAAATTGTTATGGGGAATATTGCATCTGCTTTGTTCATTTTTGATCTAAAATGTTATTAGGCAGTTGTGTGTTTTTTTTATTCTTAATAGAAGACTGCAACATATGATTTGGTGTGCATGCTTTTACTCCCCAGTATTTCAGATATTTGAAATAATTATTTTATTTCCAGGCTGGCTCCTCACAGAGGCTTCTTTGCCTGTTTACCCTGAGTGGAATTCCCGCAGCCACATCTAGGTCACCAGCAACCTAAATTCATATCCTCCCTCTATGGGAATGTCTCACTCCTACTCACTGGATTAATATAGGGGAAGCGCCAGGAGCCATTTAAGAGGACATGCAATGGGACATGGGCACATTATTCTTCAGGGTCTCTTCAGTTATGAGGGCTCTGACCAGGAAGAAGTGTGTGTGAAAAATTAGGTGGGGGGAGTAGATTTGAACCAGGAGCACACCATCTCTGGCCAAGGCTAGTAGAGACACCTGGGAGGGATGACCAGGAGATGGTTGGGTAGCACATTGTGGGGACTGTGGAGGCTGGACAGTCAGCAGATGAATTCTCTGGGTAGGTGTCTGGAGGTCAATGCTCATCCTGTCCAGGTATCCATTAGTCACTTAAGGGGTTTCACTCTATATCAAGATCTATTAGTCAGGAGGACAGACCGAAGAATCTGCATAGCCTCCCACAGAACAGATTCCCCAGTCCTTTCCAGGGAACCCGGAATTGCCAATCCTGGATGCAGTTCTAGGGAGACCTCCAACCTGTTTCCAGGTGACAATGAGTTGAGTCCTGGCTCCATCAACCTTTTGCAAGATGTCAGGCTGGAAATGTTTTCACAATAGGGATCTGGGCTGAAACTGGGATTTGGGGACAGCCCCAGGCTAGATTCCATGGCGGTATGTGGAGGCTTAATCTGGGAGGCCACATTGAATCAGTGGTCTGTGAGGTTGACAACGAGGGTAGGTTCCTGGCCATGGTGGGTGGATGTAAGCTGAAGGGATTACTTGACTTCCCTTCCTGAGCTTTTGTGTTGTCCAGCAGGAGAAAACAACGTCAGGGCTTTTCACAGGAGATATCCTAGGGGGCATGTGTGTGTCGTAACAGGTTTGAGCTCATGCAGGAGACTTGTGGAAACAGCTTCTAGGGAGATTGCCTCCTCACATGGGGAATGCATTATCCCATTACCAACTGCTCTAATAGAAGATACCACAGATGGACCACATCTTACCTCTGCCTCTCCACTGTTGGTAATCAACCACAGTAAAGGCATGGAGATAGGAACAATCCATTCCACAGTTATATTATTAAAAGTGCTCATTTTACTGGGACAAGAAACCCAACCGAGTGGTGATAAGGAGACATAAAATACATTAGCCTCCTGTTACCAGAGGGCGAGATGAGGAGGTTTCAATACAGTATTTTAGTTTCTTTAGCAGAAGCCATTGCATTCACTCTTCTGGCAGTGGACAGAGCTAATCCTGTCTTTAAAATTTTTAGTGATTGTGTGATACACAATTTGGAACCCTTATGGAAACAATACATTTTGTTGCATTCGGGATTGTTCCATTTGGAGACATCTAAGTAAACCAGTTCCATGTGGTGGCTCTAGCATGTTGGGTCTCACATGCCAGGGATCATACAGAAGCAAAGAATTGAAGGAAACATGGTACCTGAAGACTCCATAAACAAGGAAGGGAACTCAGGGAGAGAATGGAATTTTAAGAAATCCCACACAGAGTAAGAGCAAGGGAGTGAAGATACTCTGGTTCATAGACGTGAGACAGTAGTGGATAAGGAAAAGCCCCACTGTCAGGAAGGAATCCGATGCCAATTCCTTCCAATGTGGCTGCTTTGGCAGTTGAGGTGTTCTAGATAATGTCTGGTCAAGGGCCTTAGTGTCCTATGCTTCTTAACTGGAAATGAAAAATAATGTGAAACACGTTGGTCTCAGGAATGTGGGAGGCAGCTCAGCACCCAGCAGCATGGCTGCTGGGTAATCTCCTTGAGAATCTCTCTCCCTCTATTTTTCAGCCCCCACTCTCCTGCTACTCTGTGGTTTCTCTCTGGTCTCTTCTTGTCTCAAATCTATCTATCATCTAACTATCTATCTATCTATCTATCTATCTATCTATCTATCATCTATCATCTTAAACAAGAAACAAAAAATGAAACATGTTTCCATCTTTGCATCAAAGTTCCCACATCCAAGTCAATTAGATCTGTGGAGTCCAGTGTTACTCAGTAATGTGGAAAAAGGCACAAGCCTACAACGTACTCCAACTGAATCAAGAGAATATAAAGGATATTGGGGTGGAATTCCCTGAGGAACAGTTAAAATGAGGCATATAAACACTGCATTTAGGATATAGACTCCTGTAGGAAACGGAGTTCAAAGGAAAGTTTCCCAAAAGCATAAAACCAGCCAGAGGATTTCTCTTGTGGTGGACCCAGGCCACACCTAGGCAGATACTGGTATTCATCAAAACCTTCATAATCTTTGTAGATTGAGATCATAGTTGAGAGAGATGGAAGTGCAGAAGCAAAGCATGGACACCATATACCCCAAATAATTGGTTACAGCCTCAAAGCCTCTGACTGGTGAGGAGAAGGTGTTCCCCTGGGATACCTGAGCTCCTTTGGGAAAGAGATCTTCCCTGTTCTAGAGCACTAACGTCTAACTCTCCTTCGCTCACTTGAAGTTACTCAAGAAGAAAAAGGACATTCATAAAGGTATCCATTCAACATGGAAACTCGGATCAAATTCTGTTCAGAAAGGTGCAGGGGCTGCTGTTAGGGAGGTTGAGAAAGACCTGAAGGTGCTGTCTGTTGAGGGAGGCAAGATGAGGAGGTGGGCTGGCCTGATAGGTCTCTATGAGAAAGGGACCACTCCCAAATCCCTTAATCCAATCAAGTGATTAGTGCCGATTGGAAGCTTTTGCTCTTTATGATATTTCAGTTTTTAACTGAAAGTTAATTGACAAAAAGGATATTACATTATGAATAACCTCAAAGTGTGACCCCATTCTTATTGCTATTAGCTCTAAATTGAGCAGAAGTGCTGGCAAAATACAAATAGTTCAGGAACCGTGAGTCCTGAGGTTAATTCCCACGCTGAAATATACCAATATAATTTCACTTGCAGAAATTTTGGTATCCACCAAATCCGCATGGACCTACATCTCCATTCACACCCAGACACACACACACACAGGCACACACACAGAGTCATAGAAATCTTTCTCATGAGGGCATCATTAGCTTCCTTGCAGCTGCTGATTGGCTCAAACCCTGCTGCAGCTAAGAGGATTAGATGGATGTCTTTCAAGTGGTTGAAACGTCACGTGACCTCGGAGCAGTATAAAAGTCAGGGAGCAACGGAAGTGGCCATTCCTCACCATCCCTCTCTCCCACGGGACACACCGTCTCCTGCAGTGGAGCCTGTCCAGGACCTTTCCCAGCATCTCCTGACAGGCGTGAGGACCACAGTTGCACTTCAGGTGAGTTTTCGGACCACTGGTCCTACCTTTCCTGAGCGAATAATGGGACAGTGAGGAAATGGTGGAGGGATTGGCCCTTCCTCCATGGGTTAAGGACTCTTTCTGGTCTAACATGTTCTAAGAGCAGGGACTGAGCCAAGGCATGGCTGTGAATGCCCAGGACACCCGGAGGTTCCAATGCGAATGGAATGGGGCCTCGAGTGTCACATTGGTGTGGGGTGGTAGACGAGCAGGGACAGAAGGCCTGTAAATGTCTCAGTGGGCACTGCAGACCTAGAGAAGACACAGGATCAGGGTGCCTGCGCAGCTCCATTGTTTCAGGGTCTGACTTGGGTCGGGTCATGATCTCAGGCTCTGGAGATGAATCCAGGCGCTCACTGGGTTTCCTGCCCAGGGAGTGTCTGCTTCTTCCTCTGTCCATACAACTCAGGTGATCACTCTCCCTTACACACACACACACACACACATACACACTCTCTCTCTCTCTCTCTCTCCCATAAATAACTGACTTTTTTTTCAATAGAAGAATTACCTGGTTCGCAAGGTGAAAAGAAATTCACTTCCCAAAGTTTCGATGGCAGTTAATTAGGGGCACTGCCACGAACACATGGAATGGAAGTGCTCAGATGGGCAGCTTCCCATGGAGTAGAGGGGAATGTGTTTTCCCAGTGTATCTGGACTTAACTATGGCTTCCTCTGGCGTCCCAAGGGGCATTCAGATATGAGAGAGGGAAGCCCACTTTCCCGATGCTTTTGCCTTTTGCGTGCTCCATGGTGGATCCCACTGGGCCTCAATCGGGAGAGGTCTCGTCCCTGGTTTTGTTTCCACAGGGGATTTGGAGAGACTTAATGATAGTGTCAACAAGAGTCCCTGAGCCTCCAGGGTGGGCTTCCTCAGAGCGGGGATGTGGCTTGGCCAGGAGGGTGTAGACAGGAAGGAGGAAAGAGAAGAGACAGTGGGAATTGTGTGTTTGGCACAAATGTCCTGACACTCGCTAATGCCTCCTTGTTAAGACGGTACAGGGAGGAGGCCGATGTCATGGTGAATAGGACTCACTTGTTTCTTTTGCCTCAGGCTACCCGAAACCCATCCCCGAAGCAGACTGACTTGTCCCTCCAGGACGTGGGACTGATGGCGGCGCGTCACAGCCAGCTTGGGCCCAACAGACCCTTGAGAGCCCAGAAGGGCAAGAGGCCACAGACAGCAGGACTGGCCCTCAGAGTTCCCAGACCAGAGGAGGAGGATCCCAGGGTAAGTGTGGAGGCTGGCATGGGTTTTGAAGCAGGAGCTCTGCCAGGAGTCTTGAGACAGGCTAGGCTCCCAGAAGATCATGGCCCAGACTCAGTTGTCCAATGTGACATGGGCAGGAAATGCCCCAGGCTACACATTGGGACACTCAGAGGCTCTGAGCATCAGCCCCAGGGCACCATAAGATCAGATTCAGCCTTCAGATTAAGATTCCCGAATCTTAATCTTAATGATGCTTCCACCTGTCTTCAACCTGACACCTCCAATGCCTTCTCCCCTCCCCTCCCCTCCCCTCCCCTCCCCTTTCCATGGGCTGTGGAGGAAGCATCCTGAGGTCTTCACTATGCTGGCACCTCACTAGCCAGATAGGATGTCCCCTGTCCTCAACCCATGTGCCACACCCTGAGGATGGCCTCCCATTGGTGTGCTTGGCAGGTTCACTGGCATTTGAATGGATGCACTGACTCCTCCCCCTTCCTCCCCCAGGTAAAGTGCAGGGACTGTGGGGCCTTTGGACACAAGGCATCAAGCACCAGATGCCCCATAAAACACTGGGGCGCAACCCTCATTCCCGTGGCCTTGGGCTCCAGGAGGCTGAAGGAGAACGTGGAGCCGTGGAGTCAGCGGGACCAGCGGCACCAGGCTGGGCTGTTGAACCAGGCTGAGAGGGAGAAAGTAGAGAGACGAAGGTGAGTAATGGGGCTTGCTGACCCGAATGCCAGGGATGAGACCGATAGACACCGTGTCTGTGCGCAAGCACACTGTGTGCCCTGCTGCGTGCGGGCAGAGTCAGGAGAGGCGAGGCAGGCAGAGGAGCTCCCAGGCTAACAGGGACCACATTTGGCTGATGGTGCTGTCCTTGCTGACTTGGTGTGGGGTTTTGTGGCTGGAGCAGTGTGCCTGCACCAGTGAATGTATGGAGCTTGGCACAATATAAGGCAAACTCTCTCATAGGCTCTGAATGAGAGAAACTGCCTGGACGACCTGGTGGGCTCACTTTAGTCAGGGTGAGGGGCAGGCGTGGGCGTCAAATGGCGGAGTAGGGAAAAGACCATGTTGGCCCAAGCCCGGACCTGGTGTCCAGATGGAAGACAGGGAAGGGAGTTCCTTCTCCTTTCCATGCTTTGATTTCTTGTGCAGGCAAGAAGCCGAGCAGAGGAAGGCCCTGCTCCAGAGGTTCCCCAGGAGACCCCGAGAGGGGCAGAAGCGCACCTGGAAGGAAGGCACAGAATCTTGTGACTATGTGAGGGTGAGTGTGCGCTGCTTCCCGGCTGCTGTGCTCTGTGGGGCACTCGCTGGGCTCCATTGGCCTCCTGGGGGAGGGCGGGGCTCCACTTCCACTCTGACCAGGGGCAGTTGAGTGGCCCGGTCTTTGCACCCATTTTTCCCTTGGTGCCCATGATGTTGCCTTATGCCTTGAATGTGTGCGAACAGTGGGTTTGTTGACATGTGAAGGTCATTGTCGGACACTCCTGGAACACATGCCATCCTTAGAGAAGAACAAGCCGCTGTCCTTCCTGACACATTCCCCCACTGCCCATCCCTCCTCAGGAGCTGCCACTGTGACCCTCCAGCAGCAGGACTCCTATAGCCTCGTGAGCAGAGTGGATGGAAGAGCTGGTCCAATGGAGGAAGCATCGATGTGAGGCTAAAATTTGTGTGTTCCTCCCCGATGTCAAAAGTGCATCAGCAGCATCCAGTCATGCCTTTGTTCCGGACCAGCCCTGGAGCCGGATTCCCTACTTGTAGGTCAACAGATCCCATCTCTTTCTTTCCCTGTTCTGGGGGAGGGGGTGGTTCAGAAGGTCTTAGGCATTTGTTGGTTTCTTTCTTTCCTGAATGTTCCTTTTGCCTTGGTGCCGAGGCCACACTCATGGTGTCCCGTGTGTTCTCTTTTCCCACAGCGTCCACACATGCCGATGCCCGTCTACACCACCAGGAGGCCTTCTATCCCTGAGCCTTCCCTGCTGACGGAGGCACGTACTGAGAACCCTGACGTGCGTGTCCGGTCCCATTCCATATCTCCTCTCAGTAGCCCTAAAGTCAGCCTCAGCCCACCTAGTGGACCTCCTGGTGTCCAGGAAATGCCGGTTGCTGACACACCTCAGCCGGCACGCCAACCCTGTGTCAGGGCTGATAGCCTGGTTGTGCAGCAGAGAGCCAAGAGGCCCTTCCCAGTCTCCCTCGAAGATCCCCAGGCTGGCACCAAGGTCCATGGGCTGGGACACACCCAGGCACCACCCAAGTATCCTGAGGAGAACACCTGTCCCGCTGTCAGCAACGCATTGGCAGACAATTCCCAAATGGCCCTCCAGACTCCAGGCAAGAACTGTGCCCAGATGCCCCTAGACAGGACCCAGAACCCCCGAAAGAAAGCGCGATGGAGCCCCACCCAGCACACCCCCAGGAGCATCCAGGGAGCCTACCTGGGGATTTCGGGGAGTCTATGTCCTCCAGGAAGCATATGTGCACGTGGATGCACAGCCGTGCCCCCGCAGACCCGGAAGACACCTGCCCTCCTGCAAAGCAGGGGCACCCGGCCCACACCTGCCACACCTCACCTGGAAACGCTGCAGCCGTGCACCGTGTCCCCACGGCCGCCCTCTGTGCTGGCCCCCACTCAGCCCCTGAGAATGGTCTTCACCAGATTGGACAGAAGCTGCTGGAGCTCCAGGTTCCTAGCAGCTCCCTCATTCCTTCCTCCCGAGAAGCCAGGCCCTGCTCAGGGCCTTCCTGCCACCCAGATGTCGGATGGAGCCTGTGACTATGTCCCCTGGAGTATCCTCCACGATGACCTACAGGTGTCCTCATCCTCAGAAGACAGAGAGCGAATGAGCCGGCTCCTGGCCTCGGACACTTGTCCTCCACCCCACTGCACCCTGACGGGGTGTCTGTGGACCTGAGGACGTGGTCCACTCCTGGACTGATGTGGGGATTCGGCACTTGCTCAGCCGCATTGCATGGAATATTTCAGGCCCACAGGGTCCTGCCTCTCATGTTTCTGGGGGCCGTGCTCAGATGCCCACCCCTCAACAGACACACTGTACTGTTCTTTAGGGAAATCCATGGGCTGTGGCAAAGGCTAGTCTTCCCTGTGGAATGTCAAGTTGTTCTTCTGGAAATACATTATCTGTGAAATGGAGGGAGATTTGAGTGAGCACTTGTCACTCCAATGGAAATAAAATCTAAGATGTTAAGCTCTCTTTGGTTTACGCATGTCTGCATTTGGGGATTCAGCATGGCGTACCCACTGTGTGCTCTGCAAATGGATGCCGTATTCTCTCCTGACATGAGTTTTTCTTGACTCTCTGGTGGTAGCTTTGTGGGATTTCTGATGGGCAATATTTCACCCATGTAGTTCATTTTTGTTCTTGAATGTTACCTTAGAGTCGTGTGTAGTGTTTTATTTCCCTTAATAAAATGTTAGCACCAATGAATAGTGTGCATGTCTTTCTTTTGATTTTGTTTTGTGGGGTTTTGTTGTTGTTTTTGTTGTTGTTGTTGTTGTTGTTGTTGTTTTTCAGCATTTCTGAACCTCTCTATAGTTATTTTAATTCCTCCAGCCTTAATTACCTGAGAAGAGACAGCAGCATGTTATGACCGGGGGATTCTTAGACATCGAGGGTCTAGGGTACACCCAGCTCTCCTGCATGAAGAGCTGTATAGGGAACATTGATCCCCATGCATCCTGTGTGGGTGCCATGTGCACTGCAAGGGGCCAGGGTCACACGTTGGTCTATAAGGGGATGAGTTGGTGGTTTCCCTCTATGCATATTCTGGAACCCACTTCAATGTTGGATCATGATGACTCCTTTCTGAGGCCTCGGCATGGAGATTTTTCACCCTCGAGATGCTTTAGGAAGCAATGTTTGACAACTGGGTCCGTGTTGGTCCAACTAGCATGAGATCCAGGCTACAGTTCTCTCTCTCTCTCTCTCTCTCTCTCTCAGAAATCTCTGATGAGAACCCATGGAAACAAAACCATACCACACCAAGCCAAAGCAAACAAAGCCATAGTGGTGTTGAGAGGATTCCTTTCTTAGGAAGAGCAACTGACTGGTCTTTCCTCACTCCAGAGCACCTATTGAAGGGTGCTCTCTCTTTCTCTGCAGATGCCTGTAGCTGAAGGGTGGAGGAGCTCCTCGATGAGCACACTAGATTTTTAAGAGGCAGAGGACAGTACAGAAGCAGGTTTGGGATCCCTCTCCTGCTCCCAAGCCCTCCGTAACTCCCATCCATGCAGTCGTTATGTGACCAGGGTCAGAGTCTGGCCCCTTGAGCCTCAAGCCCCTGTCTCATCGCATTAATGCTGCCCTATTGCTATCTCATGGCCTCTGAGGAAAACCCAGCTTCCTGGCTCTTGATTTCTGGCCACTCGATGTATAGGTGGGGAAACAAACATTCCCTACCTTCTGGAAGCCTATGAAGATCCCAGAGGTCCAAGGGTAGAAAGGCCTATCCTCACAGGGGAATCTCAGGATTGGAGCTAGTGAAGTAGCCTAAGGATTCTTGGACCTGCAGGTATACAGGGCACAGGGGTGAGGAGGCAGGCAGGCTTGAGCGAAGGGCCTTAATGCTGGGCTCTCCAGCAGATTTGGCACTTCATGGGCAGTTGAGGGGATTCCTTCCATGTGCCCAGGGAGATCAGTGAGAAAGGCTAGCTGAAGAAGTCCTGAGCAGGCCTGTTCTCCCCCTCTAGTCACCTCTCGTGTCTTTTGCTTCTCCGCCAACAAAAATCCAAACCGAACCAAACCAAACCAAAGCTATCTTCCCAAAGGAAAATCCACTCTCATCCAGATATGGAAGAAGAGTTAAATTCTGGACAAACTGGTATAGGGTATGGATATACCAGGAGTGTTCCCTCACTTGGAATCAACCCAGGAGCATATTCTGGAGCAGAGACAGTAGGAGTGGTATTGGCCACAGTCCATCAGCATGGACTTCCAAAATTCTTAGAAAGACCACCTCCCAGATTATTCACTCAAATTCATGATGGGGATTGACAATGCGCAATGCAGTTTGACTCCATTTTTGCAAGTGGATGTGAGAAAACAGGCATCCCCTTCCGAAGCAGCTGAAATGATCCGACTTTGTGTACTTCTGATAGATTCACTTCCTAGCTGCCATGTACTAATGGGACCTGCTCCCTTGCCCGGAGTGGAGACCATCTTTTATCTCCTTTCCCTGATATCCCTTTCACTAATTTCTATATTCCCCCGTATGAATGAGACCATATAATGATTGTCTTTCAGAAGGAGAGAAGCAAAACTGCCTTCTAGTTGCCAATGAAAAATGGTCTCTCAAAGAGTCCACTGCAAATGTCCATGAATGATGGGAATCCAACTCTCTGGATGTCAAAGTAGCAATATGACCTGTCATCCACATGTGTATCCAAGGCATTCGACTTGACAAAACATCTCCAGGACCGAATTGAAGGGGTACCACAGAAAGGATGAGAGAAACCCAGGTAGATACTAGAAGATGGAGACATTTCCCAAAGGTGACATATGCAGGGATGGATGTCAGATAGAGGACAGAGGACAGAGAGATAGGGGGTAAAAGTATTCTTTTGGGGCCAGTGCATAGCCCTCCATCTGCACTGGCAATACCCTGGCCGTGTCTGAGTGCCAGGGCCCAGGAGAACCCGTGCTGTCTTTCCAGTGTGAAAGCTGGCAGGCTGGAGACCTGGGAACGACCATTGTGTCACTGCCAATGCTGTCCCACGGGGGCAGGGTTCTCGTCCTGGGACATGGGTCAGCTGTGTGCTCCAGGAAGGTCATGGTTTGACTGGCTGAGGTCACTCCACCAAGGAGGACATTCTGCTCTGCTAAGTCCACGGAGGTCAGAGTTCATAGCATCTCAAACTGTCCATCGGACCCCCTGGTGGATTGTATAGGAAAAGAGGAAGGGATCCCTGGGTGGCGCAGCGGTTTGGCGCCTGCCTTTGGCCCAGGGCGCGATCCTGGAGACCGGGGATCGAATCCCATGTCGGGCTCCCGGTGCATGGAGCCTGCTTCTCACTCTGCCTGTGTCTCTGCCTCATTCTCTCTCTCTCTCTCTCTGTGACTATCACAAATAAATAAAAATTAAAAAAAAAAAAGAAAAGAGGAAATCCCCATGGACCCTTGAATTGAGGAGGAAACAGGTCCAACCTTGGTGCATGCAAATTGGCCAGTGGACTTTTCATTTGATACTTCCCTATTCTGTTTTTAGCCTTTATTTTTCAGCAGATGACTATTTTATTTGTTCAAATTGAAGCTGATTTAGTTCATAAAATATAACTCATGATCCCGCTCCAGATTCTTGTATTCCCCACCTAATTGTCAGCTGAGTCTGTTGTATTACAAAAAAATGTTCAGGCCCAACACTCCCAAAAAATCCCTTGTAAAACCTATTGCCCATCATTTTGGAGATGAATTGACCTGACACTATAGATCAGTATTCTTTGTCTAGTCCCATTCATGATCAGTGTCTCCATGATTGAACTGTTTTTTTTTCTTTTTTTAATAATAAATTTATTTTTTATTGGTGTTCAATTTGCAAACTTACAGAATAACACCCAGTGCTCATCCCGTCAAGTGCCCCCCTCAGTGCCCGTCACCCTTTCACCCCCACCCCCGCCCTCCTCCCTTTCCACCACCCCTAGTTTGTTTCCCAGTGTTAGGAGTCTTTATGTTCTGTCTCCCTTTCTGATATTTCCCACACACTTCTTCTCCCTTCCCTTCTATTCCCTTTCACTATTATTTATATTCCCTAAATGAATGAGACCATATAATGTTTGTCCTTCTCTGACTGACTTACTTCACTCAGCATAATACCCTCCAGTTCCTTAATTATATTTATTGGTGTTCATTTTTATTGTTTAGAAATGCTACTGCTTTTTGCATGTCAATTCTACAGGTTGCAATTTGAAAAGAAAAAGTTTCTTTAGCAGTCTGTGTGTATTTGTACCCTTTAGGGTCTTCTATATATATGATCAAGTGACTTGTGCAGAGAGATAATTTTACTTCTTTTCAGATTTTGATGCTTTTTCTTGATTAATTGCTCAGAGAAGTACTTCCACTACTAAGTGAAATAGAAGTAATGAACTCTGACCTCTTTGCTTTGTACCTTAAAAAAAGAAAACCTTCCAGTTTCTCAACATTGAGTCTGATGTTAGCTGTAGGTTTTCCCATATGATTAATATGCTGAGGAAATTTCCTTTTATTAGTAGTTTATCGATGGCTTTTGTTAAGAAAGCTGGTGAACCTTATAGATGCTTTTTCTGCATCAATTGAGATCTCTGTTTATTGTTATTTTTCTCATGCACTCTACTACTTTGATTGCTTTGCCTATGTTGAAGAATACTTACATTTGAGTAATAGAATCCTGGTCGGCCATGGTGGTGTATAATCCTTTCCATATGCTTTTGAATTAATTGTGCTTGTACTTTGTTGAAGATTTCTACATCAATGTTTATAAGGCATCTTGGTCTATACTTTCTTTTCTCGTAGCATCTCTGTTAGGCTTTGGTATCAGAGTACTGCTAGCCTTACACAATGAGTTAGGAAGTATTCCCTACATTTCAAACTTTGAAATTTTTTGAGAAGTACTGTTGTTAATTCTCCTTTAAATGTTTGGTAGAATTCACAAGTGGAGCCACCTTGTTTAGGACTTTCCTTTGTTGGGGATTTTTGATTACCAAATCAATCTCTCTCTCTCTCTTTTTTTTTTAGTTGGAAGTGCACCTTTTGAATTTTTTTACATATATATTTTTTTAATTGGAGTTCTATTTGCCAGCATATAGTATAACACCCAGTGCTCATCTCATCAAGTGTCCCCCTTAGTGCCTGCCACCCAGTCACCCAATCCCCTTGCCCACCTCCCCTTGCACTACACCTTGTTTGTTTCCCAGAGTTAGGAGATTCTCATGTTCTATCACCCTCTCTGATATTTCCCACTCATTTTCTCTCCTTTCCCCTATAGTCCCTTTCACTAATTTCTATATTCCCCCGTATGAATGAGACCATATAATGATTGTCTTTCTCCGATTGACTTACTTCACTCAGCATAATACCCTCCAGTTCCATCCACATTAAAGCAAATGGTGGGTATTTGTCATTTTAATTTGTAATGGTTGAGTAATAGTCCATTGTATATATAGACCACAGCTTCTTGATCCATTCATCTATGATGAACACCGAGGCTCCTTCCAGTTTGGCTCTTGTGGACATGGCTGCTAGAAACATCGGGGTGCAGGTGTCCCAGCGTTTCACTGCATCTGTATCTTTGGGGTAAATCCCCAACAGTGCAATTGCTGGGTCATAGGGCAGGTCTATTTTTAACTCTTTGAGGAACCTCCACACAGTTTTCCAGAGTGGCTGCACCAGTTCATATTCCCACCAACCGTGTGAGAGTGTTCCCTTTTCTCCGCATCCTCTCCAACATTTGTTGTTTCCTGCCTTGTTAATTTTCCCCATTGTCACTGGTATGAGGTGGTATCTCATTGTGGTTTTGATTTGTATTTCCCTGATGGCAAGTGATGCAGAGCATTTTCTCATGTGCATGTTGGCCAGGTCTATGTCTTCCTCTGCGAGATTTGTCTTCATGTCTTTTTCCCAACTTCTTGCAAGGTACATCCACAAAGGCAAAAGAAAAAAGCAAAAATGAACTATTGGGACTTCATCAAGATAAGAAGCTTTTGCACAGCAAAGGATACAGTCAACAAAACTAAAAGACAACCTACGGAATGGGAGAAGATATTTGCAAATGACCTATCAGATAAAGGGCTAGTTTCCAAGATCTATAAAGAACTTATTAAACTCAACACCAAAGAAACAAACAATCCAATCTTTTCTCTTTTTTATTTTTTATTTTTTGCAAAGCAGCATAACAACATCTGATTGTAGGATTTGCCTGAGGTTGTGATCACAGCTGTAAACATTTGCACATCAGGAAGAAAAACAGGAGGAGATGGGTTCTTCTAACAAGGAAAAAAAAGTAGAGTTCTAGAGGTCATTCTGCCTGCATTTCTCCCTCGACAAAGAGCTTAGCTGACTGCAATCTTACTTTCTTCGAGGAAGTGAGGGAATTGGTGTTTGGGGATGCTGTGGGCAGCACCTAGTTTTTCCACTTCAGCACTGAAGGCATACTGGGAGCCATCCATCTCGGAGATAGGGGTGTTGTTCACAATGGAGCTGGCCCCCAGGGAGACTGGGAGGGTAGGAATCCTCCCACTCTGGATCACAGAGCTCTCAATGGACTTCATGGCCAGACCTCCATTGAGCATGGTGGTGTACTGGTTCCACAGGACAGGGTCCATGTTCCCCGAAGGGGCCAGGGTATCCTTTGGAAACATCTCAGGGATTCTCTTTCCATCAGCTCCTAACAGAGCCATGGTGTTCTCACTGGCCAGCTCCTCCCATGGCGAGCCGAGCTATTGTCTGCCCCATGCATCATATAGTGGGCCTTCAAGTTGCCCTTGGTGGTAACGGCTCGCCCACATATGTCACACACGAAAGGCTTCTCCCCAGTGTGAGTCCGCTCGTGAATGTGAAGAGCGCTCGCCGAGGAGCAATTCTTCCCACACTGTGTGCAGCCGTGTTGTTTGGCCTGTCGGCGTGGCCGGGCCGCTGGCAAAGCTGTCACACCTGGGGACATGGCCGCGGGTCCAACAAACGCACCAGGGACTTGGACTTTGACATAGGTTGGCTGGGCTTGAGGAAATGTTGCTGGCAGACTGCTCCGACCTTCCATCTCTGTGCGGCTGTCCTCGGAGCTGTCTGCTTTGCCCCCAGCATCAGGAGGCCTGGACTTGACGCTCTCTGCCTGGCTATTGGCAGGCGTCAGGGCCTGGAAGGACGTGGTCACCAGCATCTGGACTTTGACTCTGGTACTCCTGGTCCCCTATCACTGAGGACGACGAGGCGTTGGTCAAGCCGTGGCTCTCCACCGAACCGTTTTCTCTGCTGCTCTGTCGCTGCAGGACAAGAGGAGCAGGACCCTTTTTCCGGGACGTATGAATGTGTATTCAATTGCGTTTGGATGTAAAGTTCTGTAAATATCTGTGAAATCCATCCGGTCCAGTGTATCTTAAAGCTCTTGTTTCTTTAGAGATGTTGTTCTTAGAAGACCTGTCGATTGTAGAAAGTGCTATATTGAAGTCACCAAGTATAAGTGTGTTATTATCTAAGTACGTCTTAACTTTGGTTATTAATTGATTGATATACTTGGCGGCTCCCGCATTCGGGGCATAAATATTCATGATTGTTAGGTCCTCTTGTTGGATAGATCCTTTAAGTATGATATAATGTCCCTCTTCATCTCTTACTACAGTCTTTGAGAAAAACTTTATCTGATATAAGGATGGCTACCCCTGCTTTCTTTTGAGGACCATTTGAAAGGTACATGGTTCTCCAACCCTTTATTTTCACGCTGGAGGTGTCTTTATGTCTAAAATGAGTCTCTTGTAGACAGCAAATAGATGGGTCTTTTTTTCTTATCCAGTCTGAAACCCTGCGCCTTTTGATGGGGTCATTAAGCCCATTCACGTTCAGAGTTACTATTGAAAGATATGAATTTAGGGTCATCATGATACCTCTTCAGTCCTTGTTTTTGTGGATTGTTTCCTAGGACTTCCTCTTTCTTTTACAGGGTCCCCCTTAATATTTCTGGCAGAGCCAGCTTGGTGGTCACATATTCTTTCAGTTTCTGCCTATCTTGGAAGCTCTTTATCTCTCCTTCTATTCTATTCTGAATGAGAGCCTTGCTGGATAAAGTATTCTGGGCTGCAGGTTCTTCTCATTTAGGACCCTGAATATATCCTGCTGCCCCTTGCTCACCTGCCAGGTCTCTGTGGAGAGGTCTGCTCTTGTCCTAATGCTTCTCCCCTTAAAAGTTTGTGATTTCTTATCTTTCACTGCTTTTAGGATCTTCTCTTTATCTTTGGAATTTGCAAGCTTCACTATTAAAATTCGAGGTATGAGTAGTTTTTATTTATTTAAGGTGGGGGGGGGATCTCTAAATCTCCGGAACTGAATGCCTGTTTTCCTTCCCATGTTAGGGAAGTTCTCAGCTATGATTTGTTCAAATACAGTTTCTGGACCTCTGTCCCTTTCGGCGCCCTTGGGAACACCAATTAAGTGTAGATTTTTCCTTCTGAGGCTGTCATTTATTTCCCTTAACCTGTCATCATGGTCTTTTAATAGTTTTCTGTTTTTTCCTCAGTTTCTGTCCTTGCCATCAACTTGTCTTCTGTGTCACTCACTTGTTCTTCTAACTCGTCAACCCTTGTCATTTGGACCTCAAGTTTGGATTGCATCTCAGTTAATTGATTTTTAATTTCAGCCTGATTAGATCTAAATTCTGCAGTCATGAAGTCTCTTGAATCCTTTATGCTTTTTTTCTAGAGCCACCAGTAGCTTTATAATTGTGCTTCTGTATTGGCTTTCTGACATTGAATTGTAATCCAAATTTTGTAACTCTGTGGGAGAGAGGACTGTTTCTGATTCTTTCTTTTGAGGTGAAGTTTTCCTTCTAGTCATTTTGCTCAGTGTGGAGTGGCCAAAAACAAGTTGTACTGGAAAAAGAAGAAAAAGAGAAAAAAAAAAGTTGAAATAAAAAAGAGTAAAAACGGGGGTGGGGAAACAACAGAAACAAACAGAAAAGAAAAAACAAAGGGGAGTATCCTCTGATCCTATATACTCTAAATCCCTTGACTTCCCCTGGAATTTTGCAGTCCCGCTTCATCAATAACTTGCTTTTCCCCTGACCTTCCTGCTGGTCTTCTGGGGGAGGGCCCTGCTGTGCTGATTCTCAGGTGTGTGCACCTGGGGGAGCTGCCCAGCCCTCTGCCAGTTGTACAGCTCAGTGGGAGTTGTTTATCCAGTGAGGTCCCTGCTCAGTCCCAGGTGCAGGGTGACACCAGGAGGGACAACAACAGTGGCGGCAGCCAGCTGTCCAGCCCTGGAGTCAGCTCCCACAGTAACTACCACAGCTCCCAGTCCACAGGGACCTGGATGCTCTGGGGGCCAGGGCCACTGAACTTAACATCTCGGGGCCACCTGGCAGCAGGAGCGTCCTGGCTGTCCTGTGTCCTCCCGGCCTCTGCCTGTCCTGGGGGGAGCACCAGATCTTGGGCTGTGTCCCCCAGTGCCTTGGGCTCAAGGGCCTGTGACTCTGTGAATGGACGTAAAGTACCACGATGTATAATTTAAAAGCATCAGAGTAAATTTTGTGCCAAGTTAACTAATCCTATATTACAAATAAATTCATAAGCCATTATAGAGGTTAAAGAAAAACAAAATATAGAAGCAGTGCAATGACGGGGAGGGAAGCCTCCGTTGGGCTGCAGCCATCCCGAGCCCCACGGTAGGAGCTGGGGAGGGCTCCCGGGTGGTTCAGGGTATTGCTCAGGTATCGAAGCCTGTTGCTCCAGAGGCAGGTGGTGGCTCTGGCACTTTGGGAGCCCTGATTGCAGGAGCCAGTGCCTACTCTTCCTCCGGGGAGGCCGAGGGTGCAGGTGGCTCCTCCTCATTGGGGCAGGGAACCATAGGTGCGACCACCAAATGCACTGACTTAGACTCAGGAGCCAGCATCTCAGCTCGGGCCAAGCCCTCAGCTCCAGCAGCCAGGACCAGCTCGATCACCTCAGGCCCTGAAGCTTCAGCAAGCCCCACAGTCAGAGCTGGGGTGGGCTCTTGGCGTGGTTCAGGGTGTTTTTCGGTGTCTGAAGCCAGTTGCTCCATTGAGTTAGGTGGCTGCTCTGGCACATCGACGACCTCAATAGCAGGTGGTGGCACCTGTTCATCCTCCAGGGCTCCCAAGGGTGCAGGTGGCTCCTCCAGAGCATAACAGTGAACTAGAGCAGTGACCACTATCTGCAGGGGCTTCGACTCAGCAGCTGGCACCTCAGCTCAGGCCAAGCCCTCAGCTCCAGTAGCCAGGACCAGCTCGGCTCGATCACCTCAGGCCCTCAGGTGAGGCCCTCAGGTGTTGTTCTCGGGCCGAAGCTGTAGCTCCAAGAAGACAAAGTATCATCACCAGGATGGACTTTCCATGTCCCTCCCAAATCAAGGACGCTCTTAGCATTGCTCAACGTGAGTGAGTGCAAGAGCCCTGGGAGGTCTTCCCAGACTTCAGCCCGTGGGGATGCTTGTATGAACCTACCCACTGCTACCGGCCCAGCTGCATGGAGGCTTGATCTGTGGGGGCCCACCCTGTCCCCAACTAGGCCACCCCCAGTCCTCCTCACCCCCAGCCTCTGGCTCCGCTGCATGGGGGTGTCTGAATTGTTTGAGGAAACGCTGGGCACGGTGTTCCAGGTGTGAGCCTGGCATTCATGCCTCATGAATTCCAGGAGCTTTGTGAGGGAGGGGAATTCTGGGAGCTGACAAAAATCCTCCCCATAGTAGTCCAGCCAAATATCCAGGATGCAGGAGATGGCCCTGGGGAGAGACAGGGGGGCACATGCGTCAGAAGACAGGGCTCCCTCACACACAGGTGTCCTGGGGAAGCACTGCAAGAACCAGGGCCCCCTGCCTCCCGCTTGGGGCTGTTGGAGGCCAGTCTTGCTCCTGGTCCACCTGCCACCTGGCGGTCCTGCCGGACACAGGCCTGCTCACTGAGGAGGGGCTGGCATGAAGCCTCTGTGCGTGGGAGCCCACGACCAGTGTTGTGACCATCATTGTCTTTCCTGGGGAAGTGGGACTCCCTCCTCAGCCTGGCTCTATGCCCACTTGCCCCTAGAATCCACCGGCAGGTGTTCCGGGATGAGGGGCATCTGGCCTGTCATTGCCCTCACTGCACACACTGTCGCTCTGGGAATGTCCAAGTGAGGAGGGCTTGGGCTCTGTGTCTTGCCAGGCCTTGCCAGGATCCGCCCAGTACCTCAACCTTCCCTCCTGTGGCTCTGCGCTGCCTCCCTCATGAGGGGCTCCCAGGGGGTGTCCTTCCACTGACTCTAATCTCCCATCTCCCATGGGGTGGGGGCTGCCTCATCCATGAGCCCTCACTGGCACTCCTGAGCACCTGCTGTGCCCCTGGGTCCAGGTGCCACCATATTGGTGAGTGCAATGCTCCCCACACCCTCTGCTCCGGGGCCCAGGTGTGGGGTAGACAGGGGGTTTGGAGGGGGAGGGCATGGAGAAGGTCTCCCTTAAGGGTCCCAGTGCTCTCCCACAAAGCCCACACCCCATCCACAGTTCTCCTTTGCTCTTTTCCTGAAGGGCCCCTAGACCTTTACTCTGTCACAGGAATTGGAGATGTGTGGGGTAAGGGTCCAGCAGCCCCTCTGACCCACAGCCCCCCTCACTGCCCTCCTGGAGAGGGGAGGCCCTCCTGCATGAGCAAGAGCCCACTCACATTTTCCACCGCTGCAGGACTGCATCGCTGTCGTCATGGGCAGCTACGATGCATCCATATCTAGAGGAGGGCGGGGGGGCATCACATGAATCGTCCTGTGGACGTGACCTCTCATCATGGGGGCTATAACCCTCTGACCCCAGACAAGTCCGGAGCCCTGGGGGGCCGTCAGCTCTGTGTGTGGGGCCACGGGCATCTCCTGGAGAAGCGCCCACATCTGCTGGGGATTCCTGAATGCTTGAGGAATTAGGGCTCCGGCCAGGCCCATGGTTGATATCCGAGTGGGCCTGGGGCACCCTGGTGTCCCCAGTCTGGTTGCTCCAAGACACAGACCCGCGATGGACTCTCAAACCTCCCTTTCAATAGGGAAACAGGCCAGCTCAAGACCCTGGTGAGGGTGGGGGAGGAAGCCCAGGCTTCATCATGGGGGAGAGAACCATGGCTGGTGAGCACAAGCACAGCCCCTCTAGCTGACCTGCCACAGGCCCTATGTGACTCTATTCCAGTCAGAGGAGCAGCCCGAGGGGCCGGGAAACTCAGAAACATTCCCCAGAATCCCAACCAGGAGGTGGCCCATCCCACTGGGCTGCAGAGGGTCAGGGTGCTCCCTTGGTAAACAGGAGGTCCAGCACCTCTTCGGTGCTGGCATATTCATTATAGTCATCTAAGAAACTGAAAATAGAGATGATGTCCCTGCGCAGCAAGGCGGGCAGCAGTTGTTGGACTTCGTGCTGCAGCACCTCCATCTGGGTGGGCTTCGTCAGGCAGATTGGATTCCACTTCCCGGCCAAGGCCCTTTCACCCTGAGGTGGGACAGATGGGATGCGCAACCAGCACTGTAGCCACCAGGAGCCCTGGGATTGGAGCACAGACCAAAGCCCGAGCTCTCAGTGGTTGCGGGGGGGTAGGAGTCCCCACAGCAGGAACCCGGGGCTCGACGCCTACAGCTCAGACACTTAGCATCTGAGTCTTGGTTGTGGCTCAGGCCATAGCCTCAGCATGCTGAGATCCTACCCCTGGCAGGCTCTGAGCTTCGGGCAGAGTGTGCTTGAGGAGCCCATGTCTCCCTCTCCTACTCCCTGTTCCCTGCCTGTCTCTTAAACAAGCAAATCATCCAATAAAGAAATAATCTGAGAGGATAAATTTTCAAAAAAAATTGGATCAATACAAGGATCTAGTGGGAGAGGTTGGTATCCCAGGTCCCAATGCCAGCTGAGTTTTAACAGCACTTCCCTGCGTTAATGGCTTTACCCCTTGAATTTGACCACACATCCAACTCTTGAGGTGCCAACAGGGAGACCTTTCCTTGGGTGGGAGGGCTCAGGGTGTGGGGGCTGCAGGATGTTGAGTGCCGCTCTGTGATTTGGCAACAGAAGGGAATCACATCGAAATCCTGCATCAGTGAAGGGCTCAGTGACTGTGGGAACCGACTGGCCTTCTGACATGTGCAGCACATGAGGCCCCTGTGCCCGACCCCGGGTGGGGGGGCAGGGATGTGCTCCTTCAAAACCTAACTGCAGAGCAATAGACATAGTACAGTGAGCCACATGTCGCTTTGGGAAAAAGTCTCCCAACTCACCAGGACCATGCTCAAGCCTTGGGGAAGGTGGGGAAGGACCTCAGGCCAATGGGGGTCTCCGGGGAGCACCAGTACAGAGAAAGTATAGCACAGTGCAAACTCCTGGAGACCGCGTGTGATGAGACATGGTGTGAATCTTTTTTTTTTAATAGATTAATTTTTTATTGGTGTTCAATTTACCAATATACAGAATAACACCCATTGCTCATCCTGTCAAGTGCCCCCCTGAGTGCCCGTCATCCATTCACCCCCACCCCCCGCCCTCCTCCCCTTCCACCACCCCTAGCTGGTTTCCGAGAATTATGAGTCTTTATGTTCTGTCTCCGTTTCTCATATTTCCCAGACATTTCTTCTCCCTTCCCTTATATTCCCTTTCACTATTATTTATATTCCCCAAATGAATGAAAACACACTGTTTGTCCTTCTCCGATTGACTTACTTCACTCAGCATAATACCCTCCAGTTCCATCCACGTCAAAGCAAATGGTGGGTATTTGTCGTTTCTAATGGCTGAGTAATATTCCATTGTATACATAAACCACATCTTTATCCATTCATCTTTCGATGGACACCGAGGCTCCTTCCACAGTCTGGCTATTGTGGACATTGCTGCTAGAAACATCGGGGTGCAGGTGTCCCAGCGTTTCATTGCATCTGAATCTTTGGGGTAAATCCCCAACAGTGCAATTGCTGGGTCATAGGGCAGGTCTATTTTTAACTCTTTGAGGAACCTCCACACAGTTTTCCAGAGTGGCTGCGCCAGTTCACATTCCCACCAACAGTGTAAGAGGGTTCCCTTTCTCCACATCCTCTCCAACATTTGTTGTTTCCTGTCTTGTTAATTTTCCCCATTCTCCCTAGTGTGAGGTGGTATCTCATTGTGGTTTTGATTTGTATTTCCCTGATGGCAAGTGATGCAGAGCATTTTCTCATGTGCATGTTGGCCATGTCTATGTCTTCCTCTGTGAGATTTCTCTTCATGTCTTTTGCCCATTTCATGATTGGATTGTTTGTTTATTTGGTGTTGAGTTTAAGAAGTTCTTTATAGATCTTGGAAACTAGCCCTTTATGTGATACATCATTTGCAAATATCTTCTTCCATTCTGTAGGGTGTCTTTGAGTTTTGTTGACTGTATCCTTTGCTGTGCAAAAGCTTCTTATCTTGATGAAGTCCCAATAGTTCATTTTTGCTTTTGTTTCTTTTACCTTTGTGGATGTATCTTGCAAGAAGTTTCTGTGGCTGAGTTCAAAAAGGGTGTTGCCTGTGTTCTCCTCTAGGATTTTGATGGAATCTTGTCTCACATTTAGATCTTTCATCCATTTTGAGTTTATCTTTGTGTATGGTGAAAGAGAGTGGTCTAGTTTCATTCTTCTGCACGTGGATGTCCAATTTTCCCAGCACTATTTATTGAAGAGACTGTCTTTCCTCCAAGGGATAGTCTATCCTCCTTTATCGAATATTAGTTGAACATAAAGTTGAGGGTCCACTTCTGGGTTCTCTATTCTGTTCCATTGATCTATGTGTCTGTTTTTGTGCCAGTATCGCACTGTCTTGATGACCACAGCTTTGTAGTACAACCTGAAATCTGGCATTGTGATGCCTCAAGATATGGTTTTCTTTTTTAAAATTCCCCTGGCTATTCAGGGTCTTTTCTGATTCCACACAAATCTTAAAATAATTTGTTTTAACTCTCTGAAGAAAGTCCATGGTATTTTGATAGAGATTGCATTAAACGTGTACATTGCCCTGGGTAACATGGACATTTTCACAATATTAATTCTGCCAATCCATGAGCATGGAATATTTTTCCATCTCTTTGTGTCTTCCTCAATTTCTTTCAGAAGTGTTCTATAGTTTTGAGGGTATAGATCCTTTACCTCTTTGGTTAGGTTTACCCTAGGTATCTTATGCTTTTGGGTGCAATTGTAAATGGGATTGACTCCTGAATATCTCTTTCTTCAGTCTCATTGTTAGTGTATAGAAATTCCATTGATTTCTGGGCATTGATTTTGTATCCTGCCACGCTACCAAATTGCTGTATGAGTTCTAGCAATCTTGGGGTGGAGGCTTTTGGGATATCTACGTAGAGTATCATGTCATCAGCAAAGAGGGAGAGTTTGACTTCTTCTTTGCCAATTTGAATGCCTTTAATGTCTTTTTGTTGTCTGATTGCTGAGGCTAGGACTTCCAGTACTCTGTTGAATAGCAGTGGTGAGAGTGGACATCCCTGTCTTGTTCCTGATCTTAGGGGAAAGGCTTCCAGTGCTTCCCCATTGAGAATGATATTTGCTGTGGGCTTTTCGTAGATGGCTTTTAAGATGTCGAGGAAAGTTCCCTCTATCCCTACACTCTGAAGAGTTTTGAAGAGGAATGCATGCTGTATTTTGTCAAATGCTTTCTCTGCATCTAATGAGAGGATCATATGGTTCTTGGTTTTTCTCTTGCTGATATGATGAATCACATTGATTGTTTTACGGGTGTTGAACCAGCCTTGTGTCCTGGGGATAAATCCTACTTGGTCATGGTGAATAAACTTCTTAATGTACTGTTGGATCCTATTGGCTAGTATCCTGGTGGGAATGTTTGCATCCGTGTTCATCAGGGATATTGGTCTGTAATTCTCCTTTTTGGTGGGGTCTTTGTCTGGTTTTGGAATTAAGGTGATGCTGGCCTCATAGAACGAGTTTGGAAGTACTCCATCTCTTTCTATCTTTCCAAACAGCTTTAGTAGAATAGGTATGATTTCTTCTTTAAACGTTTGATAGAATTCCTCTGGGAAGCCATCTGGCCCTGGACTTTTGTGTCTTGGGAGGTTTTTGATGACTGCTTCAATTTCCTCCCTGGTTATTGGCCTGTTAAGGTTTTCTATTTCTTCCTGTTCCAGTTTTGGTAGTGTGTGGCTTTCCAGGAATGCGTCCATTTCTTATAGATTGCCTGATTTATTGGCATATAGCTGTTCATAATATGTTTTTAAAATCGTTTGTATTTCCTTGGTGTTGGTGGTGATCTCTCCTTTCTCATTCATGATTTTATTAATTTGAGTCTTCTCTCTCTTCTTTTTAATAAGGTTAGATAATGGTTTATCTATCTTATTAATTCTTTCAAAGAAGCAACACCTGGTTCTGTTGATCTGTTCCACAGTTCTTCTGGTCTCGGTTTCGTTGAGTTCAGCTCGAATTTTAATTAACTCTCTTCCTCTATTGGGTGTAGGATCTATCTGCTGTTTTTTTCTAGCTCCTTTATGTGTAAGGTTAGCTTTTGTATTTGAGTTCTTCCAGTTTTTGAATGGATGCTTGTATTGCGATGTATTTCCCCCTCAGGACTGCTTTTGCTGCATCCCAAAGATTTTGAATGGTTGTATCTTCATTCTGATTAGTTTCCATGAATCCTCACTAAGGTTTTAATTTGCATTTTCTTTGCATTGTTTGGATATCTCCTTTTAGGAAATGCCCTTCCAAGTTTGTGTTTTTGTGAAGACAAGTTTAATTTTCTATAGGATATACTTGCAAACAATACAAATTTCACAATTAGAATGGTGAGAAAGCAAAGAGATAGGTGCTATTTGTAACTTATTCCCACAACAGAAAGCTCCTTGTTCTGTGGTTGCTGACCAAAGCCTGGCCTTCCCAAATATTTTGCCTATTTTCTACCCAGTGATATTCTTTTACCTCCTCATTACTCATTCATGTTTTCATTTCCATATGGCTCTCCAGAGATCAAGCAGCAGTTAGTGGAGTAAGCATTCTTATGCCATCACCACGAAATCACTTTTAGTACATGTCAGATGACTATGTTTGCTTTGAGGTTTTCTGTTGTGTCCTATTGTCCCATTTTCCCCCTCCCTGTGCTGATACATCACTGTCTATAACATGCTTCGATGTCCAGTAGTATCAGTCCTTCAGTTTTATTTTGCAACAGTGCCTTGACCATTCTAGATCCTTCACCTTTCCATGTAAATATTAGCATAATTTCCACAGGAACACCTCCTAGAGTTTACTAGGATCGAATAAGATCTCTTGGCTCTTTTTGGAAGACTAAACCATAGAACCTTGTAATTCATGAACAATGATAAATGCCTGTATTTGGATATTATCTTTAATTTCTTAATATCTCCAGCTGATATTTAATCATTTTCCTATAGATACCTTTCACAAAGTTTTTGATGTAATCCAACTAATGTGATTTCTGGTGGTATCTTATTATATATCATGTGAGCACTTTTACGTTTTAATTAATAATTGTGATATATAGAAAACACAATTAGTATTTTAATAATGTTCTTATATCCAGTTATCTTGCTTTATAATACTAATCACTAATAATCACTTATGTCACTTATTTTATATAATACTGTGCTTGTTTGTTGTTTCTGATTATGTGAATACAAAATCATGTCCTCTGCAGATAATTTGTTTTGTTTCCTTCGCAGTGCTAAACAGTCTTTTACTTTTCTTGCCTTATTGTAGTTGTTAACATCTCTTTACTAAATCAAGTAAAATAGTGATGGTAGTTATCATCATATCATCATCATCATCCTGTGCCCAAACTCAGAGAGAATATTTTCAGTATGTTCACAATAATCGTGATTTTTGATGAGGAAATTTCTGTCCAGTTTACTAAGTTATCATGAATTACTATTGGAATTTATCATTTTTTACAAATTTATTATGGAATCACATAGCTGTTTTCTCTCTATTCTGTTAATGGGTTAAATATATTAAATGATTGTTCTGTATTCTTGCTAGGTTATTTTTAATAATATTTTATTTGGTATTTTTGTCTCTGTGTTCAGCAGAGATTTAATTTCATTTGTTCTTGTTTTATAATATCTTTTCAAGGTTTTTGGCCTCACAAAATAAGTTAGGAAATGTTCTTTCTTCTCCCCTACAGAACCATCACTTCAATCTCTGCCTTTGTATTCACATGTTCTCCACGTGTGTATGTCTCCATGTTCAAATTTATTTTTTTATAATAATTTTATTAGTCACATTGGGCTGGAGCACACTAAAATGACCTCATTTGAACTGGGGTACCTTTGTAGAAACCCTATCTGCAAATAAAGCCATATTCTGAGGTACTCCAAGATCGCAACATATTCCGCTCAACATGGAATAGTTTTGAAATGGAAGGCACCAGGGGCAGGCATGAGCAATGATGTTGGAGCCATTCTGGTGAAAACACAAAAGAAAGCAGAGCACTGAGATAGATATGCAGGGACAGAAGGACAGAAATGTGAGAGGCATGTATGCCAACTATCCTGAGCAGGGCTTCTCCACAGAGCAGCTACATGGCTTGCAGTGTCATAATATATGGTGTTGTAATGACAAATACATCAAATCCAACCACAAAGAAGACCACCAGAGACCATAGATATGGTCTGGTGTCAGCATTTGCACTTTTAGCACAGCCATATGCTCACAGTATGTCTTTGGGGTGATCTGTTTGAGGCAGAAGGGCAACCAGGAGATCATGAAGAAAAGGGGGCTCACATACTGCACGCTTTGTGCTATCACAGTTTTCCCCCAGCTGTGCTTCCAGTTATTGGAAGAAAATGAACATGGTGGAGTAGAAAGGAGATTGGTACATCTAGTACCCAAAAGCACATGGCCACCCCTGAGTGACAGATGACAAAGTATGGACGAAGCCAACCAGCATTGTAGAGGCAGTTATCTTGGTTTATTTTATGGGCTTGCAACCAGTAAAATGGACAACTTCTTAGGTGAGGTAGATGTAAGAGGCCCTTTACCATGCAAGCTAGCAGGGCCAGGAAGAAATACATGGCTCATAGAAGTAGTCAGAGCTGGCCACATTGGAGAAGTGAGCTATTTTTCACAACAGCCACAGCATAGCTGATATAGAGCAGGACCCAGATCCAGAATTGTGACTCCTCATGCCTTGGAAAGACACAGGAAGTGGGTGGGAGGCAGTCCCTGGTGGTAGCAGCTGAGGATCACTGCTCCTGGGGAAAGAACCTACCTTCTGAAGGGTCTAATCAAGTCATAAATCTGTGCTGTTTTTGAGAAGGCTGGGAACTATGAGAGCTGAGTGATCAGAACATTGTCTTAACAAGAACCCACTTATCATATGTTATAAATATACTTTTTTCTCCTAAAGTACGCTTAAAAAAATGGGTTATATCCAGTTATTCCTGATGGCAGTGTTTATCCATCACAGGCCCAGATTTATAGAATGAGGAATATACATTTCAAGCATTAAATCTCTAAATGGGAATGAGTCACAGTAAATGCTGTGTTGATCTTCATCCTTTTCTACTCCCAAAAGTCAATTGCATCTAAAGAAAGAAATTACTCCTTCATAATGCCTATGGAGGTATCTGAACATTGATCTTTCACATAGGTTTAAATGAGGTAAATTTGAAAAATCAAGGGAATGGGGAGAGGGAGGGAGGGTGTGATGTGATTTAGAATCAGAAATATATATATATTTGGTCTTTGTCCTCTTTCTGGCACAGAGCTCCTAAAACTCTTGGAATATCCTAAGTGATAAGAACCATTAAGGTGTCCTTTGTTATGTTAATGAAGTAACTTTTGTATCCCACCCAAGGATGGTGGCTGGTTGTCAGAGGAACCAACCTTGTGACAAGAGAGTTGGAAGTTTTAGTTCAACCCAGACACCCAGGAAAGGGAGAGAGAGGTTGGAGGTTGAATCAACTTCCAGGTGGCCAATGATTTGATTAATTAATGCATGGGTATATAATAGAGCCTCCATAAAAATCCCAGGAGGACAAGGTTCCCAGAGATTCTGGGTTAGTGATCATATGGAGACTGGGGGGCCTAGCACAATGGAGAGAGCAAAAAAGCTCCATGCCCTTTCCCAATCCCTTGCCCTAGGCATTTCTTCCTTCTGACTGTTTCTGAGTTATATCCTTATAATAACCTGGTAGCTAGTAAGTAAAATGTTTATCTGAATTTTATGAGTTGTTCTAGCAAATTCATGGAGCACTAGGAGCAGGACATGGGAACCTCTGATTTATAGCCAGTAGTAAGGAACACAGGTAACAACAATTTGTTCTTGTGATTGGTATCTGAAGTGCGGTGGAGAGTGCACTCTTGTAGATCTGAATCATTAAGTTGTGGAATCTTATGCCATCTCCTGAACTGAATTGTAGGAAACCCAGCTGGTGTCCTGAAAATTACTTGTTGATGTGGTGTACCCCATACACGCTGGAACTTGGCCATGGAATATCCCTTTAGAGGGAGAAAGAGAGAGAGAGAGAGAAAGAGAGAGACCTAACTATCAGTCTTGCCCATCCTTCTCCTTCTGTTGCCTGGTTGACTAGGGAGACCTTGAGGCCTGAGGCCTCTGCCTGGTTTGTCCTCAGGACCTTGTGTGAGTGGGGGAGGTCTTAGTCTTATTGAAAGAAAATAATTTAAGGATTGACCAGACACAGTGGTTGAGAGGTTCAAGTGAACAGTTTATGAAAGAAAGCACACTCTGCAGCTGTGAGAATAGGCATTCTCAAGGGACAGCTATGCAACTCAGGGTTTGGGTTTCTGTCTTTCATTGATAGTTGTTAACTAGGGGGTGGAATATTTATTTCTTGGGGAGGGGATTTCTTGGGAGCAGGGCTTAATGCCTTTTCTCCCAGCTTTGGTCAGGGTCTCTGGCCTTCTCTTTCTTGGGTCTGATTGATCTGGCTTCCTGTGGACTGCTACTAAGACAGCCTTCTGACTTTTCCAATAGCAGATTATGATTTCTTCTTTGCCTCTAGGTATCCTATTAAAGTTTAACTGCCTATTCTAACCTGGGGAAGGGTGGAGGCTTGCCCAGTCACCCTGAAGAAAGAGGCAAGAGCTGGGTCAAGATCCCAGGTCTACTGACTCTAGGTAGTGCTTCTCTCACTCCCATGTTATTTCAAGGGAAATCTAGGGCCTAATTTCTGGGAAACTCAGGGAAAGGGATGTTGCCTCAGGGCTAGTTTCTTCAGTAGCTTCTACTTGAAGCATTGTTATTGCCAGGAGCCAGTGTGCCTTATGAAAGTGAGAACTCCCAGAGAACCCATAAAACAGTTTATATGAAACAGTGTTTTAGAATCCAACATGAGGCTTTTCAGAATGCATATTCATCATTCCCTCTTTTGTCCATTTAACTAATATTTAAGTATTGTCTCTTTGGAGGAAACTGAGTGTTGGGCCTGCATCAGTAAGAATATTTGGTGTCTGCCCTCAAGAAATCTCAATCAGTTAAAAGTTGAAAAAAAAAACCTAGCTGTGGAGGAGTAGTAAGATAGAAGACAGAGAAAAGTAACTATTGAAAAATTACTGAATAAATAAGGCCATGAATAAATGACTGTTTCTCCCATGTGGATACAAGAGAAATTGACTTCAACCATAAGGCCACTACCCCAACTGAGTCAGAATCTACATTGTCTCATGCTAGACTTCTCCATTCCTTTTTCAGACTCATGCTTTCTCTTCCCTCAAAGGTTTTAACTTCCTTTTTTTTTTAAAGATTTTATTTATTTATTCAAGAGAGACACAGAGAGAGAGAGACAGAGACAGAGAGGCAGAGACAAAGGCAGAGGGATAAGCAGGCTCCTTGCAGGGAGCCAGATGCAGAACTCAATACCTGACCACAGGATCAGGCCCTGAGCCAAAGGCAGATGCTCAACTGCTAAGCCACCCAGACATCCCAATGATCTTTCCTTCTTGATGTCTTGCCTACCCATTCCTGCCCCAGTCACTGTGCTTGTATCACTGCTGTTTCTTGTGGTAAGAGAACCACTGCTACAGATCTGGTTTAGGACACCCATGGAGCCTTTTATACTCCATTCAGGAAGCCAGTTGAAATGGGGAACTACTCCACAGCTTTCCTATCTCTATCCCCTCCCCTCCAGGCTGAGTCTTTTTTTAAATATGTGAGGTTTAAAATGAAGCTGCCACATTCAAGAAATGGAAATGGGCAAATTTCTTTTTAAATCTTTCTCTTAAGGTGTAGTTTTGTACAACTCCAAAGCTGTCAATAATATGGATTATCATGTAAATTCCTCTTTAGAGCTTTTAATCCACAACCCTTTATTTGTCAGCCTAAGACCTATAGGTGATTTCTTAAAAAGGGTCAATTCCTACCTAGGAATCTGTTTTTTTTTTTAATTTTAGCTTGTTTATTCCCTCCCATCCCCATTTCTTGGCTCTGTTATATATTTTGGCTCCTAAATATACCCCAAGATGTTACTTAGATTCTTTGGTTTCTGTTTTTTCATATACAAAATGTAACCGGATAATTATACCTACTTGTACATATGTACCTGCAGAGATGCAAAACCCTATAAGAAATATCCTGGCCAGTATTTACCGAGAATCCTGTATCTTTTCTGTGGTGGTCCTTTGGGAACCCAAAAACTGAGACTCCAGGTTTATCTGGAATGGAGATGAGGTGAAGGCTCTGCAAAGTAAGACAAAATACCTACTTGGGCCATTCTTCTTTCTCTGGGCATGGGAGTTTTAGCCTCAAAAAGAAAAAAAAAAGAGTTGCATTAGTCAGTAACTTCAGGAGTAGCAGACTGAGAATCAATAAACACAATTGATCATCAGGGATAAATTTATGATAATAGCAGATTGTAGCAGGTGCTGTGAGAGCTTGGAGAAGGGGTTTTTAGGATGATGAACTTGTTATGTACATAACTATAGCACCAAACACAGTGCTGGCACATACTAAGTGATGAAGTAATGCTTGCTGAATTTTGGTGTAAAATGCCATACTAATAACAAGGTGTTTGGCTCTGTGCAGAGTAGTCATACTGAAAATGCATGATTCTCCTTTTGAAGTTACTCTGGAACTGACTCCAGGCAGGCATAGTTGGACTCTGAGTACTATTTAAAATCCAGGAGAAGCTCACCTGATTTCGTTAAATATTTCCTGGCCTCTCCTAGTCAGTAGGTCACCTAGAGGTGTGTGCTCTCTGAAAGAAGAGACACACTGTGATGACTCTGACCAACTCACAAATGGGAAGTCCAGTCCCAACTCAAAGCACTCCCTTAAAAGGTTTTGGAGATGAATACAGACATGATGGAGTCAGTTACAGAATTTATGTCCTGGACCTAATGCCCTCTGGTTCTTCAGGTTTTAATGAAGGCAATCAACTGTTTTCACTGATTCAGTATACTTGAGGATACTTCTAATCATGACAGAGCTGCATGGCTTAAGTAATTAGTTTTCATATAGAGCTGGAATTGTAGCTGTCCAGTGACCTTCTTTTGGTCATTTGATACTAACTACGTTCTCTGTCAGTCTCTCTTGGTCACTATGCTCTCCCATACTTTTAGAGAATGTTTGGTGCAACAAAATTTTTCAATAGATATTTCTTGGATAGAAACTTAAAATGTTCCAAATATTTGATATTTGTTAATAAAAAGAAGTGAGTGAGGGAGAAATTGTTTTTTATATATCAAATTTACCTTCTTTGACAACAATATCCTTTCAGGTTTCCATGAAATAATGAAAAAGTCTGGTATCCCACTTGGCATCCCACAATACCTGCACATGCCATCTTGTGGTCAGCAATGGAATTGTTGTGACAATGGTACCAGGCAACTGTAACCATTTAGTCATTCTTTCATGGAAGTAGGTTTTGTTTTGTTTTTGTTTTGTGTTTGTTTGTTTTTTTCTAGTGAGCTAGGGTTAAGTATTGGATAGTGAACACCTGTGCTATGCTTTTATGGAAGTTATATTCAAGTCAGAGGAACAGATGGTGAATAAGTAACTTGAATAATTACGTATTGTGTTAAGAGAGGGAAGAAATGAAATATTTGCGTTGACAAAAATTACAGGAGCAAGAACTAGATGAGATGAGGAAATTAAGAAGCATCTCGCTGTAAAGGAGGGTACTAGATGAGACCTAAAGGATGTCAAGAGGAATATCATATGCTTTAGAAAATAACAGCTGAGGAAGAAGAAGGATGATTTAGAACAAAGTTGTAGGCAGGTAAGAAGTGGATATGTTTGGAAGAAGGCCAGAAGGGCTGTAGCCAAGGAAAAAGGTAACAATTGGTATGGTAACAATACCTCAGTGAGTGTGTTGAAAACATTGACTAGACTACGCAGCAATAACAGGAAAGGACCTACTTCTCATACATGCAACAGCACAGCTGAATCTGAAAAACTGTATACTGAGTGGAAGACACCAGACTCAAAGAATGTACTACTTATTCTGTCATCTATCAAAGTGCTAGTGAGAGAAAAATTAATCTATAGTGAAAGACATCAGATCAGGGTTTGCCTGGTTGGGGTGCAGAGGGGGTGTTTGACTCCAGAGAGGCAAGAAAACGTTCATGAAGTGATGGCAATGTTCTATGTATTAATCGGGCTGGTAGCTACAGAGGCATGCTGTATGTATCAGAACTCTTCAAGGTGGGTGTTAAACTATTTAATTTTATTGTCACAGTTATGCAGCAACCAAAATGATTTGAAAAAGAAAAAGAGAGCCTCACAATCGGTAACAGATTTGCTGATGTCACAGTCATTACTGGTTTGCTGATAACAGGGTCATGGTCCCTTTAGATCTCTAATATTTGGGAATCATGAAAATGCTCCTTCAGAATACCCATTCATTTCTGGGGACACTTTTTGGCTTTAATAGTGTTTCTCCTGGGAGAAGCAAACATGGTCCTATTCCTCTTCAAGCACCTCATCTGATGTTGGTTTTACTAACATGAGAGCCTGAGGTCTAGAACCTTCTTCACTATTGGCTTTGACAGGAGAATGGATGAAGTGAAAGAGGATAAAAGGACAAATGCAACAATTGTGATGGAAGGTTTTCACCTTGCTTGTGATGATGCTATCATGTGTGTATGCATATGTTCAAATTCATCAAATGAATACATTAAGCATGTGCAACTTTTTGTGTAAGGACACCTGAATAGAGTTGAAAAAAAGAAAAAAGTACAGTTTTCTAAAACAGCTTAAAATTTTAATTTAAATTTTATTTATTTATTTATTTATTTATGATTTTCACACACACAGAGAGAGAGAGAGAGAGAGAGAGAGAGGCAGAGACACAGGCAGAGGGAGAAGCAGGCTCCATGCACCTGGAGCCCCACGTATGATTCGTTCCTGGGTCCCCAGGATCGTGCCGTGGGCCAAAGGCAGGCGCTAAACTGCTGCACCACCCAGGGATCCCTTAAATTTTTAATTTAAAAGGAAATTAAATATTAACAAATACTCAAATTTCTAGTGACTTTCTCACTACCCGTAACCATACAATATATCCTCAGAAGACAATCTCCTTTTTATTTCCTTTCCAAAACTTCTTCATTGTGAAGTTTATTGGCAACAGGCAATAGGCCATTTGTGGAAAGAGAGATCAACACAGCATCCCTAATCTCACTGTCAGCAGTCTCAAGGAGTTGTGATTCTGTCAGGACTCTTAATCAAGATTTTCAAGCTTTTCTGAAATTTGCTGTATTCAGGAGTCCTTCATCTTCTCAGATTACCCCCTCCATTCCCCTGGGCCTTGGCACTGAGTTAACCTGTTCTGTACACTTTGTTGTTGTGTCAGTTACTTTTTCCTCATACTAAAATTAAACTTCCTAAATCAAGGATAATTTTTAAAAATCCATGAAAGTGCAAAAGGGAAATTGAAATACCACAAATCTCATTACTCTGAGTTGCTATTATACGATTCAGATGTATTCCCAGAATCTTTTTCTATACAAATTGTTATCAGCATTATGGGCAAATGTTATGTGTCTTTTTTCTTTACCATTATATCTTGATCATCTTTCACATCTATAAATACTTTTGCAAATACATTAGTTAAATGACACATGATACTCAATTGTCCATTCTTCATCTGGGTCTTACATATCAATATGTGGACGTTTCCATGTTTTTATAAATGAACAATCTATACATGAGATTGTACTTTTCTTTTGTACTTTGTACTTTTTCCCTCAATTCTATTTTATAATGAGTTTACAAGATGTGAAAATATGTACACTTTTTAGGTGTCTTAGTGACAAGTTCTAATCTCCTGTTTAATTAGGTGTAGCAACTTATAATTCTCTGGCGGCATAAAGATCATTTTCCCCTTAATAGTCTGTAGAAGATGGCATTCTGTCCTTCTCCGACTGACTTACTTCACTCAGCATAATACCCTCCAGTTCCATCCACGTTGAAGCAAATGGTGGTATTTGTCATTTCTAATAGCTGAGTAACATTCCATGTATACATAAACCACATCTTCTTTATCCATTCATCTTTCGTTGGACACCGAGGACAAACATTATATGTTCTCATCATTTGGGGAATATAAATAATAGTGAAAGGGAATATAAGGGAAGGGAGAAGAAATGTGTGGGAAATATCAGAAAGGGAGACAGAACGTAAAGACTGCTAACTCTGGGAAAAACTAGGGGTGGTGGAAGGAGAGGAGGGCGGGGGGTGGGAGTGAATGGGTGACGGGCACTGGGGGTTATTCTGTATGTTAGTAAATTGAACACCAATAAAAAATTTTTAAAAAAAGACAGCAAAAAAAAAAAAAAAGAAGATGGCATTCTGTTGAAATCTTCAGTAATTTGATAGATGGACATGTTTCTTATTGGGTTTTTGTGATGATGAACGTTTGTCCACTCAGCGTTTATGATCAGTCACATGCCTCAGAGAGCTCTTGTTCTGGACATTCTGAAAATTGTTCCTTTTGCTCTGGGGGATTTCTCATCTCTGGGCCTTTGTTCACAAAAATGACTTTGTGCTGAATGCGATGGCCTGGCAACCTTTTTGCGTTTAGGTTCCTAGATCAGTGGGGTGATGGGGTTGGTTGTGATGCGGTGACCCTTGGCTTAGGGATCTTTTCCACAAACAACCTTGAATATCCCTGTCCCTGATCTGCTTGGTACTGACTCCATAGATGATGGGGTTGAGCATGGGAGGTACAGGAGATAGAAATTGGTAAACATGATATGTACCACTTGAGGCACATGGTGTCCAAAGCGGTGAGTGAGGAATGTAAAGAGGGCTGGGATATAAAAAGCCAAGATGATACAGATAAGGGAAGCACATGTGCCAAAAGCCTTGAACCGGGCTTCATCAGAGGGCCCCAGAACAGTTCTCAGAATCATCACATGGGATGTACTGATGACAATTATATCAAAGCCAACCACCGAGAAAGCCGGAAAAGAGCCCATAGGCACGGTTTACTCTAGTGCTGCACACACCAGCTTTAACACAGCCATGTGCTCACAGTATGACTGGACAATGATGTGTTTGGGGCAGAAGGGCATCCTGGAGACCATAATGCAGAAGGGGCTCACCCATAGCAATCCTCTCATCATCACAGCTACTCCCAGTTTACCCACTCAGCTGGGGTCAGGAAAGTAGAGTGGTGGAGTGGGAAACAGATAGCCACATAATTGTCCAAGGCCATAGCCATGAACAACCTGGACTTCACAGAGGAAAAGGCATGGATGAAGAACACCTGGATGAGGCAGGCATGGTATTCAATCTCATGAGCACGAAACCAGAGTATAGCCAGCATTTTAGGTTGCGTGGAAGAGGATAGAGCCAGGTCAGTGATAGCCAGCATGGCTAGAAAAAGGTACATGGGCTCAAGCAGGGTGTGGTCAGTTCAGATTATATGGGATAATGATATTGCCAACTATAGCTACGAAATACATGGCACATAGAGGAAAGGCAATCCAAAATTGGTAATTCTCCAGTCTGGGATTCCAAGTAGGATCAAGAACACAGGATGTGAAGAGCTGTTCCTGAAGCCAGTATCATACGATGGGTAAATTGTTCTCCATTGCAAAGGCAATCTACTCTCTGTCATTGATAATAAGCAAGTAATTATTATTTTTAATATTTGAAAGAATCAATTGAACAGTGAAGCATTGACATTAATGGAATAATTTAATTTCAACTGTTTTAATTAATAATTTTACAACAAAAGTTATGATACTTTTTTCCTCATTTATATTTATGTCATCAAAATAGGATCAGAACACACTAGCTGTGTGATTCTTGTGGAGCAATCAGTATGTTCCTTGAAAGTAGAATCTTCCCACAGAAAACTATTCTGACACTTAAGTCACTAATATTCATTCTTGCTCTTCTATTCTTCAGAACTAAGAGATTTGTTTAACCTTCCCATAGATTCTTTTCATCTCTCTGTTTAAGTCAGTTAGGCATTTTTCAGGGTTGGAAGCCAATTGGAAAACACTTGTCTTAAAGGCTCATAGTAATAATGTATATAGTGATGCCAAGTTTGCTCTGACTCTAGGAGTTACCAGGAGAATTTGGGCTGGAAGATAACTGACGATTGTACACCTCTAATTAAGCCTACTATCCTTAGTGTATGTCCTCCGAGATAGAGGCCAGCAAACTTTGATCTTTTGGTAAAAGAGCACTTGTCACTCCAATGGAAATAAAATCTAAGATGTTAAGCTCTCTTTGGTTTACGCATGTCTGCATTTGGGGATTCAGCATGGCGTACCCACTGTGTGCTCTGCAAATGGATGCTGTATTCTCTCCTGACATGAGTTTTTCTTGACTCTCTGGTGGTGGTAGCTTTGTGGGAATTGTGATGGGCAATATTTCACCCATGTAGCTCATTTTTGCTCTTGAATGTTACCTTAGAGTCGTGTGTAGTGTTTTATTTCCCTTAATAAAATTAGCACCAATGAATAGTGTGCATGTCTTTCTTTTGATTTGTTTTGTGGGGTTTTGTCGTTGTTGTTGTTGTTGTGTTTTTCAGCATTTCTGAACCTCTCTACAGTTATTTTAATTCCTCCAGCCTTAATTACCTGAGAAGAGACAGCAGCATGTTATGACCAGTGGATTCTTAGACATCGAGGGTCTAGGGTACACCCAGCTCTCCTGCATGAAGAGCTGTATAGGGAACATTGATCCCCATGCATGCTGTGTGGGTGCCATGTGCACCGCAAGGGGCCAGGGTCACACGTTGGTCTATGAAGGGATGAGTTGGTGGTTTCCCTCTATGCATATTCTGGAACCCACTTCAATGTTGGATCATGATGACTCCTTTCTGAGGCCTCGGCATGGAGATTTTTCACCCTCAGATGCTTTAGGAAGCAATGTTTGACAACTGGGTCC